>NC_134551.1:20994516-21114672 GCF_025594145.1 Primulina tabacum | reverse complement strand
ACAAGAAAGTGAAGCAACTCCGTCTCTGCCGCGCCGCGTCGTTGTATTCGTTTGTTTTTCTTTCAAAACAAATCCAAGGCATGTCTATATTCTTCCTTGCTCTTCAATCAAGCCATATAGGTATTTTAAATATCACATATACATGATTTTTACTAGCAAAAACCGAAACCATCACAACATTATTTTCGAAACATGTACAGATTTTTGTTTCGGTTTCCTCTATGCCTCAGGGGTTGCTTGTTTTTGTGAGTTCAGGTGGTTGGCTCGATCCTAGGCTCCCAAGGCTGCACCTAGGCACGTACTAGGATGTGTTAGGACCATGTTTGTCCATTAGTTCAAGCCCCATGCACGCAAGGAAGGGAAAGGACAGAAACTCGTTCATAATGTCATTTTGAGTCTCGAATTTTCGTGTTTTGCTGTCAAGAGGGAGAGTTTTGATCTTGAATGCCTTAGGGGCTGTAGCCATGGTTATAATCTCTCCTTGGTATGTCTAAGATGGGACCAAGTCCGCCTTTCAAGGCTTGGTCCATGGTTCCATCGGTTTTCCAAATAAAACAAGACAAGTGCCCTTCGAACCCTTTATTTTCTGCATGTGCAGGTTTCGAATTTTAGGGGTAGTGTGGATCTTGGTTGGCTTTTTAGTCCTTAGCCATGGTTCATACAATACCTCATGATGTCTAGATCATGCCAAGGTCGATCATATGGCCACTAGAATGACACATGATAGCAAGAACGAACAAGACACCCCAAGCGTGTGAGATGCGTTCTCGGGTGGAGCTTGTGAGTGGTGGCAGGTGTTGCTTGGATTGTGGCTGGCCTAGGGCCCTTAGCCATGGTTCAAGTCACATCTTAGGATGTTGGTAAGAGGCTCTGGTCGGTGGTTCAAGCCCCAATGGCCAATAGCCTTGCAAACGAAGCGATGCAAGCGCAAGCGCTGCTGCTATAATTTTGGACAGCAACTTGGTGCTTCGGTTCAGAGGCATGTTTGAGTTCTTGTTTGGCTTTTATCCTATGGCCTAGGACTGGATAGTACCTCATCAAGTTATGAAGGTCATGTTTTTGGCCGTTCGTGATTCGGTTAAGTTTAGAGATCGTACGAGAATTTACGGTGCAATGTGCCAAAGTGACTCTCGAAAGAGCGTTTCATGTTTTTGGCCTCCATTCACCAAACTTCGAATTTTACAATTTTAGGAGCATTATTTCATCATTTTAAGTGTATTTAATCATGACTAAATGATGGTTTGATGTCGGTTCGGGTTGGCACGGAGTCATGGTTAGAATTTAAGTTGTTGGTCTAATTGGCCCCGTTTTTGGGTACAATTACGAAGTCATTCTCAAGTTAAGATTATTTGCATTTTTCTCATGTTAGAATTAGGTCGCAGCACCTGGGAACGATCCAATCCATTCGATAAAATATACAGGACATTTAATCATATTACGTGCATAAAAAATAAAAGTTTATTTTTGAGATATATGCGGTATTGCTTGTGGCCACTTCACACTCATGAGATTGCAGCTTATCATGGGATTATTACTTCATCCGGTGGTTACTGACCGGTTCATGTTCATGTATTGGTACGGATATCCAGTCCAAGGGCTGTGATGATCTCTACCGCCCAGTATACTGTGGTTTAGTCTATCAGACGATTCAGTTCATGTTATGGGCCACTTGAGTAGAAAATATTCTCAACAGAAAATTATGATATGCTATTTCATGACAGGCTCTATGGAGCAAACATTTTACGTACAATTTTAAGTTATGTACGTATTTATAATTATTCATGACACGATTTTCACGTTACGCTTTACGTTATGATATCCTTGCATGGCATGAAATTTTACGATATATTTACTTGTTATTTATGATATATGCATGCTGTAATGCCCTAGATTGTAAGTGGATAAAATGAAAAGATGAAGTGTTGCTTTAAGAAAGAGACCGCACCCGCGCCTAAAGAAGCACTGCACCTGCGGTGGATAGGCAGAAAGTTGGCCATTTTATAGTAGGGTCACCGCACCCGCGGTCCAAGAAAGAGTGCACCCGCGGTTGATGGACAGAGAGTTGGAGATTATTTACAGAAGTGACACCGCACCCGCGGTGAAGAGTATCGCACCCGCGGTGCATGGCCAGTAGGGTAGGAAATTTTATGCGAAGCAAGAACGCACCCGCGGTCCACAAGACACCGCACCCGCGGTCGGCGTATGTTGGAAAATGATAGTGGCCGAAGCTTAAGCGCACCCGCGGTCTAGACGGAGCGCACCCGCGGTGCCTGTGCGAGAAAGCCACCCTTAATTCTTAGGAAGACACATGGCTATATATAAATAGAAATGTGCTGAGTCTTCACTTTCACCACTTCCATCAGCTGAGAACGAGAGAGAGTGGGGAGAAGCTTCAATTCCTTTTGCTTTAAGGTTATGATTTTGGAAGAATTACACGTCCAAACTTAAATACGAGACGAGATTCGTGTTCCTCTTGACAAGGCTTCAAAAAGGGTATACTTTCTATATCTTTTCAGCATGTTTTGAAATATACATGTTGGAGCAATGCTGATATACTTGTGATTATATGTTCTTGAGATTATAGATGTCGTAGAATCCTAAACGGATCGATTATCGGATGTCGTATGCGAGTTGTATGAAATTCCAGCTTATATGTGTATGAGATTGTGCAGATTCTGAAACTATGATGGAGATGTGTTGAGGATTACGTGGATTATTATTGAGTAATGATAAGTGAGTTGATTTGTATCAAGAACTACACTGTTATGCCGTCGAGATTATATGGTGATTGAATAATGAGTTGTATCAGACTTGCTTTGAATTGTATCTTGATAGAGTACATCTATACATTGCCATTTCAGATTGAAGTGACAGACTTTATAATCGACTTCGAGATCTCGATTGATTCCAACGACAAGAAGGTATAGTTCATGTTTTTTTGGGGAAGACACAACTCAAATGAGATTCAATTTGAGTTTCCCAACCAAATCACATACTAGAATTGTTGTTTATCTTTTGATATGAATTTGATTTGTTTATAGATTTATATTCAAATCTCTTGATAGGATGCTGTCTTGTTTATAGATTTATATTCAAGCCTTTGAGATAGAGAGTCATTGGCAGACTTGCCAAACTAGATTTCGGTGGTATCGACGCTTCGGATCAGATTCACTCGATTGTAGACATTCGATACAAAGACCGAAGTCTAGGAAAAAGACGTACAGTTACCCCGATTGGGAGGGTAGGTGACAGACAACGACGTCTTATTCACACCGGGATCCCTAGAGTAGAGTCGAGTCGAGTCAAGACATGATTTGATTTGAATTGCATGTTTATATATTGGTTTCATAGACTATGAAGCCCATTATTGCTTTGATCATGATTTATGATTATGTATCAGCATGTACACATGTTTTATACTGTGATTTGTTCTCACTGGAGTTTCCGGCTGTTATGTCTGTATGTGTGCATAACAACAGGTGGGGCAGGATCAGGGTCGCGACAGAGATGAGAGATGGACATAGCGTGGTGATCACGGGCGTAGCAGATGAACTAGTAGTTGTACTTTTGATATGTACTGTATTTAATTACTGGTTTGTAGAATATGAATAAAACGAGGCATGTATATTATGTTTGTTGTAATGAAATGAATATAGAATTATCTTGTGCTTGAGTTTAAACATTTGATTTAATGTTAAAAGCAAAATTTTGACCCGTATTTTTGAACAAGGATCCGATTAATCCGAAAAGAATTGAGTTAGAGCCCGGGTCCCCACAACAGGTGGTATCAGAGCAGTAGGTTCTGTAGACTGAGAAAGAATAGAATGAGCGGGGTAGATCGAGTCTTCTTCCTTGCTTTTGATGTGCTAGCATGATTTAATGCTTTCCCTATTATATGTTGTATTGTATCTGAGTTGATTTACAGCATATACTTGTAAAGACTGAATCAGAACCGATTCTGGATCAGAGATATATGATCAGAGGAGGCTGAGAAAGATTGTATAGATTGTATCCTAATCTGTTTGATAATCAGATATGCCGCCTAGAAGAATACCACAACCAGCTGCAGGTCAAGTGCCAGAACAGGGTTGTACGTCGGGTACTCAGATGGATGTGACTGCGACACCGATGGAGACTTTGTTGAAGAGATTTCAATCATTCCATCCACCTACCTTGAAGGGCACAGAAAATGCAGTGGATTGTGAAAGCTGGTTGGATGATATAGAAATTTTATTTGAATCACTTGCCTATACAGATGAACGTAGGGTGAAGCTGATTGGGCATCAATTGCAAGAAGTAGCCAAGAGTTGGTGGCTAACGGTGAAACGAGCTTAGAACATCGAGGTATTGATATTACTTGGAAAGTCTTTAAAGATGAATTTTATCAACGTTTCTTTCCAGTGTCTTACGAAAAGATAAAGGGGCAGAATTCGCCAACTTGAGACAGGGGCAATGGAACATAGAGGAGTATGTTGCCAAATTCTCGTCCTTGCTTCAATTTGCACCTCATGTAGCAGGGAATGATGAGGCAGTTGCCGATCAATTCATAAATGGTTTGAATCCGGATATCTTCACCCTAGTGAACACGGGGCGACCCAACACTTTTTCTGAGGCGCTGAATCGAGCGAAGGGTGTTTGCACTGACGAAGAGCAAGCCCAAGATGCACCAGACGATGTGATTGCAGGTAACTGTTTTCTTTGCGGTTATCCTGCATATGTATTGATAGATACAGGTGCATCACATACATTCATATCAGAACGTTTTGCATTGACGCATGCATTGCCTGTAGAGTCATTGTCTACTGTAGTGTCTATTTCTTCTCCGTTGGGAAGTGGTCTGATATCTGTGACTTCAGTTAGACATTGCTTACTACAGTGTGAAGGGCATGAGATCGATTTAGAATGTGTTGTACTTGGTTTATCTGATTTTGATTGTATTGTCGGGATTGACATGTTGACTAAGTACAGAGCTACCGTAGATTGTTTTCACAAGATTGTCAGATTCAGACCTGAAATGACAGAAGAGTGGAAATTCTACGGAAATGGTTCCAGATCTCGGATTCCCTTAGTGTCTGCTTTGACTATGAATAGATTGTTGCAAAAATGAGCAGAGGGGTTCCTTATTTATTCTGTAGATCTCCAGAAATCGAGCCCGGCCTTGGCAGATTTGCCAGTAGTACGGGAGTTTACAGATGTATTTCCTGACGAGATTCCAGGGTTACCTCCAGCTCGAGAGGTAGATTTTAGTATTGATCTTATTCCAGGTACCGTTCCTATATCTCGAGCTCCGTATAGGATGGCGCCTATAGAGTTGAAGAATTGAAAGCACAACTAGAAGATCTTCTAGCCAAGGGATACAGACCGTGTCTCCTTGGGGCACCAGTGCTATTTGTGCGAAAGAAAGACGGTTCTATGAGATTGTGTATAGACTACAGACAACTGAACAAGGCAACGATAAAGAACAAATATCCTTTGCCTCGTATCGACGACTTATTTGATCAGTTGCAGGGATCATCTATCTATTCCAAGATCGATCTGAGATCTGGATATCACCAGCTGCGAGTACGAGATATTGATATACCAAAGACAGCATTCCGAACCAGGTATGGACATTACGAATTTATTGTCATGCCTTTTGGTTTAACGAATGCTCCAGCGGTGTTTATGGGACTAATGAACCGTGTCTTTCAGAGGTATTTAGATGAATTTGTGATTGTTTTTATTGATGATATTTTGGTGTACTCTAAGAATCTGAATGAGCATGCCAATCATTTGAGAATTGTGTTGCAAACACTAAGAAATGAAAGATTATATGCGAAACTGTCAAAGTGTGAGTTTTGGCTGAGACAGGTTGTCTTCTTGGGTCATATCATATCTGGAGATGGTATTTCTGTAGATCCGAGTAAAGTTGAAGCTGTGATCAGTTGGCCGAGACCGACTTCTGTGCCTGAGATACGCAGTTTCATGGGTCTGGCAGGATATTATCGACGATTCATCAAAGATTTCTCCAGTATTGCAAAGCCGATTACCCAGTTGACACAGAAAATGCACCATTTGTGTGGTAGGATTGTGAGTCTAGCTTCTTAGAATTGAAGAAGAGGCTGACCAGTGCACCTGTCTTGATGATTCCTTCAGGTACTGGCGATTTCGTTGTATATTGTGATGCATCTCACAGAGGGCTGGGATGTGTTCTTATGCAGCGAGGTCATGTGATCGCATATGCCTCTAGACAGCTGAAGCCACACGAGATTCGATACCCATTCATGATCTTGAATTGGCGGCTATCGTATTTGCCTTGAAGATCTGGCGTCACTATCTTTATGGTGAGAAATTTGAGATATACTCTGACCATAAAAGCCTGAAGTATCTGTTTTCTCAGTCAGAGTTGAACATGAGGCAGCGTAGATGGCTTGATCTACTGAAAGATTTTGATTGCGAGATCAAGTACTATCCAGGGAAGTCAAATGCAGCAGCAGATGCCTTGAGTCGAAAGGTTTGTGCCCTATCCTTATCGACGATAGGTGTTTCGAATTTAGTTGAGGATTGTTGTTTGTCTGGTTTAGCATTTGACACAGATAGTAGACCATTAAGACTTTCCACGATTCAAGTTGAGCCAGATTTGATTATGAAAATCAAAGAAGCTCAAAGAAAAGATCAGAATATACAGCAGTCAATTCAGATGGTCAGATCAGGACATCAGTCTGAATATCAGGTACATGATTTTGTCCTGTATGTGAATAACCGTATTGTAGTGCCAGATGTTTCAGAGTTGAAACAACAAATATGTCAGCAGCGCACTGTAGTCGGTTTAGTATTCATCCTGGTGGCAGGAAGATGTATAACGATCAAAGACACAGTTCTGGTGGAAACAGATGAAGTCAGACATTGCCGAATTTGTGTCTAAGTGTTTAAATTGCCAACAGGTGAAGGCTGAGAGAAAGAAACCCGGAGGTTTACTTCAGAGTTTGTCTATTCCAGAATGGAAATGGGATCACATTTCCATGGATTTCGTGACGAAGTTACCTCGATCATCCCGAGGTTGTGATGCGATTTGGGTTGTGATAGACAGATTAACCAAATCAGCGTGTTTTATTCCATACAGAATGACATACCACACGATCAGATGGCTGAGATATATGTCAGAGAGGTAGTCAGATTGCATGGTGTGCCAAAGTCCATCGTATCAGACCGTGATCCACGATTCACTTCTCACTTTGGCACAGTCTGCAGCAGGCTTTAGGTACGACATTGCACCTGAGCACTGCTTATCATCCCCAGACAGAGGACAGTCAGAGCGGACTATCCAGACTTTAGAGGACATGTTGAGAGCAGTAGTGCTAGACTTTGGCACTAGTTGGCAAGATTCACTACCGTTGTGTGAATTCTCATACAACAACAGCTATCAAACGAGCATAGAAATGGCACCGTTTGAAGTTTGTATGGCAAGAAATGCAGATCTCCTCTATATTGGGATGATATTTATGAGGCACCAGAACTTGGACCTGATATGATTCGGGAAATGACTGAGAAGGTGAAGATAATTCAGAAAAGAATGAAAACAGCACAGGATAGGCAAGCCAAATATGCCAATATCAGACGTAGACCACTTGTATTTGAAAAATGGACAGAGTATTCTTGAAGATTTCTCCCTTCAGAGGCATTGTCAGATTTGGTCGTGGGAAATTGTCTCCTAGATACATCGGTCCATATGAGATTCTTGAGAAGATTGGCGATCGAGCATATCGACTGGCTCTTCCTCCTTCTCTATCCGGGATACATGACGTTTTTCATGTATCGATGCTGCGTAGATACATGCCAGATTATTCTCATGTCATTCGGCCTGACGAAGCTGAGTTGGATCAGACGTTGAGTTATGTTGAACAACCGATACAGATTCTTGATCGGAAAGAGAAACAGCTCAGAACGAAGACTATTCCACTAGTGAAAGTTCAGTGGAGTCGTCATGGCACCGAGGAAGCGACTTGGGAGACAGAAGCAGATATGAGAGAAAATATCCCGAGTTATTCTCATGATGTGAGTATTTATTCAGCTTTTGATTTTACTGTTGTTCGTACATACTTTGATTAATTGATTTCACTGTTCGAGGACGAACTAATATTTAAGAGGGGGAGAAATGTAATGCCCTAGATTGTATGTGGATAAATGAAAATGAGAATGTTGCTTGAAGAAAGAGACCGCACCCGCGCCTAAAGAAGCACCGCACCCGCGGTGGATAGGCAGAAAGTTGGCCGTTTTACAGTAGGGGTCACCGCACCCGCGGTTGATGGACAGAGAGTTGGAGATTATTTACAGAAGTGACACCGCACCCGCGGTGAAGAAGTACCGCACCCGCGGTGCATGGCCAGTAGGGTAGGAAATTTTATGCGTAGCAAGAACCGCACCCGTGTCACAAGACACGCACCCGCGGTCGGCGAATGTTGGAAAATGAAAGTGTGCCGAAGCTATAGCGCACCGCGGTATCAGACGGAGCGCACCCGCGGTGCCCTGTGCGAGAAAGCCACCCTTAATTCTTAGGGAAGACACATGGCATATATATAAATAGAAATGTGATGAGTCTTCACTTTCACCACTTCCATCAGCTGAGAACGAGAGAGAGTGGGGAGAAGCTTCAATTCTTTTTGCTTTAAGGTTATAATTTTGGAAGATTACACATCCAAAATTAAATACGAGACGAGATTCCTGTTCCTCTTGACAAGGCTTCAAAAGGGTATACTTTCTATATCTTTTCAGCATGTTTTGAAATATACATGTTGGAGCAATGCTGATATACTTGTGATTATATGTTCTTGAGATTATAGATGTCGTAGAATCGTAACAGATCGATTATCGGATGTCGTATGCGAGTTGTATGAAATTCCAGCTTATATGTGTATGAGATTGTGCAAATTCTGAAACTATGATGGAGATGTGTTGAGGATTATGTGGATTATTATTGAGTAATGATAAGTGAGTTGATTTGTATCAAGAACTACACTGTTATGCCGTCGAGATTATATGGTGATTGAATAATGAGTTGTATCAGACTTGCTTTGAATTGTATCTTGATAGAGTACATATATACATTGCCATTTCAGATTGACGTGACAGACTTTATAATCGACTTCGAGATCTCGATTGACTCTAACGACAAGAAGGTATAATTCTTGTTTTGTTTGGGGAAGACACAACTCAAATGAGATTCAATTTGAGTTTCCCAACCAAATCACATACTAGAATTGTTGTTTATCTTTTGATATGAATTTGATTTGTTTATAGATTTATATTCAAATTCTTGATAGGATGCTGTCTTGTTTATAGATTTATATTCAAGCCTTTGAGATAGGAGAGTCATTGGCAGACTTGCCAAACTAGATGTTCGGTGGTATCGACGCTTCGGATTAGATTCACTCCGATTGCAAGACATTCGATACAGACATGACCGAAGTCTAGGAATAAGATGTACAGTTACCCCGATTGGGAGGGTAGGTGACAGACAGCGACGTCTTATTCACACCGGGATCCCTAGAGTAGAGTCGAGTCGAGTCAAGACATGATTTGATTTGAATTGCATGTTTATATAGATTGGTTTCATAGACTATGAAGCTCATTATTGCTTTGATTCATGATTTATGATTATGTATCAGCATGTACACATGTTTTATACTGGGATTTGTTCTCACCGGAGTTTCCGGCTGTTGTTATGTCTGTATGTGTACATAACAACAGGTGGGGCAGGATCAGGGTCGCGACAGAGATGAGAGATGGACATAGCGTGGTGATCACGGGCATAGCAGATGACTAGTAGTTGTACTTTTGATATGTACTGTATTTAATTACTGGTTTGTAGAATATGAATAAAACGTGGCATGTATATTATGTTTGTTGCAATGAAATGAATATAGAATTATCTTGTGCTTGAGTTTGTAAACATTTGATTTAATGTTAAAGCAAAATTTTGACCCGTATTTTTGAACAAGGATCCGATTAATCCCGAAAAGAATTGAGTTAGAGCCCGGGTCCCCACACATGCTGAGTCTTTAGACTCACTAGACTTGATTGTTGTAGGTACTGATGAGGTCGGGACCGAGGGCGGGGACCAGTGAGCCATCTTGGGTCGGCAGTAGTAGGAACCCGATGACATCATTTTCAGCACTTTCTTATTGTTATTCCAAACTCGGTTTTACTTTGTTAATTATTTTAAGTTATTATTTTGGAAAAATTATTTACTTCCGCTGCTACTTTTAAACATTGAAACTTTTTATCAGTTAATTTTATGAATGAGGGCAAGTTATTTACTTTTAAAGAAAATTTTAAATTAGTCCGCAAATTTTAAAATACGAATTTCGGGCCTCTACATTTGTGCTCTTCAAAATATTAAAAATCTGAATTGTGATAGTTTGTGTGTGTTTGCCGATTTCTAATGTGTGAAACAGAGTTGTGTGTGTGTTAATAGAAATTAGGGGAATAAAATTTGCTTGATTAGTAATCAACAATTAATTTAAAAATACTAACTCTCCCCTAATATTATAAAATCTCCAAATTAAAACAACTTGGCACAAGTGTCCAAACTTTTAAAAGTTTAAAGATCATAAAATACTACATAAATAATTCGGGTTTTAAAAAGATAAAACCAAATAAATTATTTAAAAGTCCCGTCCTTACTTAAAATAAAACACTACGTTTAAAATTGTCAAACTCGTCGTCGGTCTCTTTTCTTCGATCCCGCGTCGAATAATTGCCTGAAATATGAAACTTGAGAACACATTTTAACGTGCATCACCTAACATTAAAATAATGCAATTAAATAAACCATGCATCGCTAACAATCATTTTAAATTTAAATGAATGATTTAACAATTAAATAATGTATGGGCTTTACGTGTACTGATATTTCAAGTTGAATGAGTAAAAACTATTTTGGTTGAACCATTTTATCAAACACTTGATATACAATAATTTGGTATTTGAACAACACATAAAATGATTCAACAATGCATACTTAAAACAATGGAAATGATAAGTAAATTCAATAAACAATACACATGAATTGTTTTTGGATGTTCGAAGACGTTCAAATGCTCCTACGTCAACCCTTCATCCACCTCGGGAAGGATTCACTAGAAGACTTTGATTTATACAACTACTTTGTACGAACCCATTAAGCTAGAACTTATGCTATTGCCTAACTGAACTCCTAGCACTCAAGATTGTAGGCAGCACCTCACAATCAACATATTTTTTAATGTCTTATATGTAAAGACTACATATACAAGTTTATTGTCCTTCTGCAAGACTCACTCAACTAATCTTTGAAGTTCAAATTCTTGTTAATGTGTTATAATGTCCGGTTACTCGTACAAATGATTAATAATGCGTTTATGTAATTTATTATGTGGTTATTTGACTCATTAAGTTTTCATGTGTTGCTTGAGGTTTCGATAGTGAGATTGAATATGATTTATATTGTCCATGGTGTATTGAGAATGAATATATATCTAAAATTGATAATAAAATGTGTAGATAAAGTGGTGTAATGGAAGTTGGTAGGAAGTTCAATAATAAGATGAAAAATATGACAATTCTTACGGGTTTAAGCATAATTATTTGGATATTGATCCAAATTGTGTGAGACCACAACCATTAGAAAGCTAATATATAAGGTTACAACTTTCAGGTTTGGGGTTTTGTCAAATCATTGTGAAAAACAAGCCAAAAGCACCCGAAGTGTGTCGTGTGTATCGTCATTCCTACAATGACACGTTTTGGTAGAATGAGCATAACTTTTGACTCAAACCTCCAAATGACTTGAACAAATTGGCGATGCAAGCACGACATAGGGCTACAAGTTTTCATGTTTACCACTTTTTCAAATTTGAAAGAACGAGACGTTTTAGGAGAGATATTTGACGAGCAGTGTTCAGGACAGAATGTGTGGCGCCCCAGCGATAGGATGTTCCCGCCCTGCACCACAATGCAGTATGTTTAATGAAAGTTCTGCGCCCGAGCTGTAGAATATAACTCCCGAGCACCACTGCATGATATTTTCAGCATTTGGACAGAAGGTTCCGCGCTTGAGCGGTAAGATCTTGCCGCCCGAGCGTCGCTTTGCATATAAAAAGAAAAGTTTTGACTTTTTCTAGCATCTCCACTATTCGTCTATTTCCTTTCACAACAAGAAACTCGAGAAAAACCTCCTCCAAGTGATTGTATTCTTCTTTTTCCTCATTTTGAAGCTAGAATTTAATCATCTACCTGAAGATCATCCTAGAGTTGTAAGTGTTCATCTTTAATGGTTGTTATATATGTAGAGGAGCATAAAGGGATGACTTTCACCTAGTATAGACATAGTGATTGAATTATTGATATAGTTGACAGTATAGCAGCGAGAAACATCGTCTCAAACCAGTATTCGTACGCGTGGACTGTAAGTTGGCATGTTCTTGAAGTAATACATGAATAATATTACGAATTTCAAATGCTTTCCATTGATTATTGATATATGTATATTGTTAGTATATTTATTGATGAAAACATAGCACCTATTACATTTTTAATATATTAATATGAAAGAAAGTCATGAATATTGAAGATAGGTGCTATGTCATGAACAAGAACAGGAAAATGACTGATTTTTGTATGATATATGAGATTGTTGACATCATGGGTGGTTTTTAAGTCTACCAAACCTATTGGCCAATATATGTTCATGTGGCGTGGGGTTGACAGGACACCCTGACGTCCAACAAGTAGTAGCTATATAATAAAGCAATCACAGTAGTACAAATCAACTAATGAAGATCAAATACAGAAATGAAAATGAATATATGCTATGGTATGACATGGTTTAAAGATTAATGTTGATCACGACTTGATATGTATGTTCATTCTACGCATATTGATATGTATAAGTGCTAACTTATTGAGTTTTATAAACTCACGTAGTTCATGTATTACAGGATCAGGTAAAGAAGATACATAGGATGTCGGTTCGCCAATGGATGCTTGTGACGTTCCTTACCTCGACTAGAACCTGGACGCTTATTGTATAGCTTCCGCATATGTATTATAATGGATTTTTCTGTCAGGGTTTGAAACAAGTTTCACGATGTTTATGACTATATGTATAACGATACTGTGTATGTTGCATATGAAAATATTATTATACGTATGTATAGATGTTGTTGCTTGAGTTTTGGCTTTTACAAAATATAGGGACATCATGCCCAAATTTTTATAAATCGTCAAATGTATCATCACACAAAATTTATCATTTACAGTGTACATCTCAAATGTTCATCACACAAGGGCATGTGCTCTCAAATAGCTGATATATTCATGCTAAATGCCCATTCTTTGAATCCTCTTCAAAAGCTCTTGTTTGATCTTTAATATGTTGTATTTATAGGTTCCAACAATGATATTATGCTAGACACAAGAATATGACCGTTTCGAAAGTTTCTGTATTGTTTTTTAGATAGGAACGGTCAAATTCAACGTGCTGGACATTTTCCCGAGTGATCAACTGTAATGCCCGAGATTTGATTCTGTTAATCTGAGATATTGATTAAGAATTGAGTGATTATAGCCGGGCCATTTCGAGACCATATTGGGCAAAGCATATGAATGGTACAGTTTTGGACAGAACTATTGGCGCCCGAGCGGTAGAAAGTAACTGCCCGAGCGCCAATGTTCAACAAAGTATGCTTCGGACAGAAGATGTGGCGCCCGGGCGGTAAGTTTTATGGTATTGTCAGAATCTGATAGGATTCATATATGATGTTCTTGACATGTTAGACATCGTATAATCGAAACCGGACTGAAGAATAGATACCATATGAATTGTTATGATTTTCAGATTTGAGTTGATTGAGATTTGATATCGGAATTGAATTGTTATCAAATATGAGATGTTAGAATTGATATCTGATTGATATGGTAGTGCTGGATATATTGAAATTATGACGTTATGTTGTTGAAACAGAATTTGATTAAATTCTGATTATATCCAGTATTGATTGAGTGGTGTATTGATACCGTACCCTCAATATTATTGTTGTCAGATTGAGTAGTGACAGGCTTTGAGTTCGAGACTTCGACAGAGTCAGAGTATCAGAAAGAAAGGTATAAATTAATGTTGAGTTGGGATTGCACAACTCGTGTGAGGTTTGACTTGAGTTTCCCTAAGTCACATAATTAGTTTATTGCATTGATATTTTTAGTTAATGAGATTGATGTTTGTAGTCTATTGATTTATAGCCACTGCATGTATTGACTACTGATTCGTTTAGTCATAGACTGATTCGTCTAGCTATCGGCCGAGTTGCCTAGCTACTGGCTGATTCGCCTAGTCATCGGCTGATTCGCCTAGTCCCTGACTGATTCGTCTAATTATTGGCTGATTCGCTTAATCCTTGACTGATTCGTCAATTCTGTGGATGTTTCGCCGAGACACTGGATATAGGAATTATATCGATGCCGTTTAGGGTTTAGTCATTCCTATCGACTGAGATTCGATATAATTCTCAATATTCAGAACCGGGATCCCTAGATTAAGAATGAGTCGAGTCTGAGACGACGCGTTGTTTGAGTCAAGTCTGATACGACTAGTCGATTTACAGTTTTGATATCATACATGTTTGTTGATTGGCTGCATGTGAATGATAATTGTTATATGCTTTTGTATATGTTTTATATGATTGCATGTTTACATTGTTTATACTGGGAGTTATTCTCACCGGAGTTATCCGGCTGTTGTCTTGTTTTGTATGTGTGCATGACAACAGGTGGGACAGGTTCAGGGTCGAGGAGATGAGGAAAGATCGTGATTAGAGTGGAGGCTCCGGACTTGGATAGAGATAGGGTTGGACACTTGATATTAGCTGTTAAACCTTAGTTGAATAAATGTATGTAGTACAGGACTTGTACTTTTATACTGAGATGTATATATGTTTTATTTCACTACGTTCCGCATTTTAAAAAAAAAATTAGACCCTGTATTACTAATTGATTAATTAGTCCCAATGATGATTAAGAACTTGATTAGCGTCCGGGTCCCCACATCAACTCTGGTCAACTGGTTCAGTTCAACTGATTCGGTTCAGTTTCAGCTGGTCTGGTTCAGTTTCAGTTGGCCAGCTGCTGGTTCAGTTCAGTTGGCCAGCTGCTTGTTCTGTTCATTTCAATTGGTCAGATGCTGGTTCAGTTCATTTCAGTTGGTCAGCAGCAACAGGTTCAGTTCAGTTGGTCAACTGAAATTAGCTAGGCTAATTTCAATTTGTGCAGAACCAGTAGCTTTATCGTCATTTATCAGCATCTTAAGTTTCGATTCAGTCTTTGACTTCTGAAGATGATTTATAGACATCGTCTTATCTTTCCAACGCATACTGAACCGCTTCATTCTAATAACCGAGATGAAAGATATGACAAAAATACCACAACTGCTCATACCCAACTGATTGCTATTTTCGTGCAATCAGTGGTAATTCAGCGATCAGTTAGACCTTGATAACATCTGAATTTGCCCAATTGACGTGAAATACGACTTGTTTCAAATTGACTTTTCGGATCGGTCAAGTTTGCGGATTGTAATTTGAATTATTCAGTTGAGCGATATCATCAAAATACCAAAGCTTATCAGAAATTCAGTTGTGCAGAATTCAGTTTCATTTTTCTTCTTGTTTTAATAACTTCACACTTGAGTAAATATGTTAGAAAAATAATAACAAGTTTTGTTAACATCAAAATCAAGATTGCGAACATGAAATGTTCAAACAACACTTTTTAAAAATACTTTGCACCATTTAAAAATAAAACCATCAATTATATTTGAAAATTCAAAGGAAGAGTTCAAAACATAAAATCGTCAAACGTTTGTCAATACTAACTTAGCAATATTTCAAAATAAAGCTAACTCTAACACCCTCTCAAAAACCACTCAAAAGCAAAATAACAGTCGTAAAAATATTTAACATAAACTTTAAATCATAAATACAGAAAACTAACGCTGGTCCTCGGGTTATCTGCACCTTCAGTCCAGCAAGATCAACCATCAGGTCCCTCAACAACATCAACATCATGCTCACCTGCATCGATCAACCTAGTGAGTTTATTGACTTATCAAACCATAACCATAATAACAACTAATACGTATACAATCACATGCAACAATGAAATACTTTTACTCAACATAACATTCATGAATATGCATAAACATAAATATTTTCCCTTTATCATAAACATATTCCATTTCATCATATACATATACATTTTCCTTTTCATTGAATTTAGATCGTTAATTGTGACTTTCGTATTAGCTGAAAATCGATGGATACCTGTTACCACAGTACTACGCGGCGGGGGCATCAATGTCAATCTCACCCTTCAACTGAGCCTTGGTCTTACATACATCCTATTATCATATCATTGTATCATCCTATTAGTCACAATTACTTTACTTCCTTCAACATTTCATATTTTCATCACTTTATAAAATTCATTCATAAAATAATCATTTTTCTTTTTAAACCAAGCATGCAACAAATCTTTTAGAGTTAACGTTTCATCATAAATTTCCATAAATATTTAAAATAATCATATTAACATATTTTACAGCATTCAGGGCACTGCCAAGACGTTTACTTTTTTCATGTGTAAAATGATCGTTTTACCACTAGACGTAAAATTTCTCGACTTTGACTTTTTCTTACTTTCGTTGACACTAGACCATCCCAAATAATTAATTAAGCTTAAATAAATTTTCTATTATTTTTATTTAATTTAAATTCATGGATTTTTATTTATTTCGTGATTATTAATTCGTAGTGCGTTTTAATCCCGAAATAATTTCAAACTTTATTATTAAATTCCCAAATTTTAAACTTATATACTTTTTATTGCCAAATTTACCCTTGTGAACCATGAACCACCCCGTGGACCCACGGTTCGAGCCCTCGCCAATTAAACCACTTATTCGAACCCTTAACCAAAAACCCTTGAGCCAACTCTCGGATTGAAGAAGTTTTTAGAAGGGGGGGTTTAGAAGGGAGGGGGGGTTTGAATAAACACTTATCAATTTTCGCAACTTCTTCGAATAATGAATCGGTTTAGTGGTAAACTGAATTCAAGAATCTTTTTTCTTAATATCAATCGGTTAACTAATGAAAAGGCATAAATAAACTGAATGACAGATATAATAAAAACTGAAATTAGGGAACATAAGATTTGTGGATGTTCGGAGATTTAAAACACTCCTACATCACCCCTTCTATCTCGAAGTTATGATATTTACTAAAATACTTTGATCTATACAATGATTTGTACAAACCTACTTCAGTTTTGGACTTAACAATGCCAAAAATGAAACTCTTAGTTCTAATAAGGTTTATCAGTACTCAACTGATACGTAACTATTCAGCACAACTGATATCTAATGATCGAATAATACACTAGTGAATGTTTGTGCTTTTAAGCTATAAGTATATATAGCCTTGAATGCTATGAATATGTATATTAAGCATGAGCTTTTGAGAGATTTAGAATTGAAAGAGTATGCACAGAGTTTTGCTTGATAACTTGATTGTTCGATTTTAGGATTGCTCTTGTTCAGCTGATCTTCTCGGCTATTTATAGGCTTTGCTTTCAATGGTAACAATAAATCCATTGAATGTTTATATCCGTTGTATAGCCACGTCAACATTCTTCTGACGATCGTACACTGTAGCTTTTCTGAAATGCGGAGGTCCCACTATGAGTTGCAGTCATCTCTTGAGCAGTCAGCTCTTGTACAATTGACGGTTGAAAGCTACATTCCTTAATTGATGATGTGTCGAACTAATTTATTAGTTGACAAAGTCGATATGATTAACTGATTGCTCTCAACTGTTTGTAGTTTAACTGATCAGTTCCAACTTATCATCGAGTTGTCTACGTAGTTCAGTTGACTTTGATTATATACGCACTAATCTTCAGTTCAAGCAACTATGAATTTACGAATTTTTAGTTCAGTTACTCTTAGTCTTCTTGATCAGTTTTTCATCATTTTCACGCTCAATTTATCAAACTCTGAAATTAAGTTTCCAACGCCTTCTATGATCCTTCATCATGGCAGCCCCTTCACGCACATATAGATCAAGTTTTGGCACCTTAAATCACACATTAATCATATATGAATGCATAAAAACAAAATAATAATTGGAAAATCATGTTTTCATGCAAACATAATTCAAAACAATAATATGGTATGATAGATGAGAAAAAGATAGTTAAGGTGTGCCTTTGTTACACTCGAAAACGAATCCACGATGCGAAGTACGGCGACGTAAACCTTGGCTGAATTTTTTCTAAGAAAACCAATCTTTTCCCTTGAAGAATTTATGTGTGCCGTGTGTTTGAGGGGAGGAAAAGAGTTTGTGTCTTGTGAGGGAAGTGGGCGTGTGTTTAAGGGTTTGAGGTAGGGGTTTACTAGCTTATTTAATGATAATTAAACTTATAAGCAAGATTGGGCCCATTAGTGTGGGGACCCGGACGCTAATTCATGTCTTAATCATTATTAATGTCAAATATAACAATTAAGAAAAGTGGGACTAATTTTTTTTTCTTTTTAAAATATAAACGCAGAAACGTAATAGTAATCTATTTGATATACATATCAATATCAAAGTACAAGTCATGTACTACATTTCTCTCTCTCAACTAGGTTCAATGACTAGACATTCAGTGCTGAATCCTATTCTGCTTCTGGGCCTGGATCTCCACGCTAACTATAATTTCTCATCCTCTTCCTGATCTTGATTCATTCTCACCTGTTGTCATGCACACATACAAACAAGACAACAGCCGGATAACTCCGGTGAGAATTAAATTCCCAGTATAAATCATGTATACATGCATTTCATATAAACAAATATAACAACATGAAACAAATATTCATAACATGTATCAAAATCAGAAACATGAATCAATACACACTCTGAATCACACTCCGTGACTCTTAGACTCTGACTCGACTCATCCTAATCTAGGGTTCCCGATCTGAATAAGAACACACACCTACCTACACTCCCGATCGGGGTGGTGGTACGTTCTTATTCGCAAACTTTGGCTCTTTCCATATCGAACATCAGTAATTTAAGAAACTCAAATTCTATCCACTTCGATATAACCAAACGTCCGGCGTATTGGCGAATCAGCCACTAACTAGGCATATCATCCTTGGCATATCCTGCCAAACCTCTGTGACAATGTGCAATGGGCCCAGTGACGAATCCATCGCTATAAGGCACCCTTGTCACGAGATCAATCGTCTGCGACTAGGCGTATCCGCCTATGACTCAATACATAAATCAATAGATCAAAAATATCAATCTCATTCAATTGCAAATATCAATGCAATAAGGTAAAGTATGTGATTTTGGGAAACTCAATTCAAATCAAACTCGAGTTGTGCAATCGCGCAATCAACATCAATTTATACCTTTCGTTTCGTTCTGTCGATCTGACTCTGTCGAAGTCTCGAACTCACTGCCTGTTAAATCAATCTGGCAAAAACAATATCGAATACACTGTAGCAATGTATAACTAAATTCAAGACTTGTTCTGATCCATACTCAATTCAAACATAATCTGATCCATATCAACGATATCATGATACAATCTCAATCAATACTGAATCTGATCAAAATCAATCTACTGATGTTTCGACGGCATAACAATACAATCTCAATAACCCCGTCAATCTCAACATCACAGATATAATAACACGACTTATAATCGATATCAATACGAATCATAATCAATATCATTATAACTCATAATGTAAGGCCCGAGAATTTGATTACAGTAATCGGAAATGATTTGGGTAGATTTACCGTAATCTGAGATTAATCTGGGATGATTTCTTGATTAATTGAAGTGATTATAGACGGACGGAGTGGACCGGGAAAGACGAGAACAGACGCGAAACACATGTGCGAGGGTGTGCCTTCGCGCACATGCGCGGCGTGTAAGCGCGCACATGCGCGGAATGTCCAGAACCTTTGGCGCATATGCGCCGAGATGGGCACGCATATGCGCGAGTATCGAAACGCCGAGACAGTAAGTCTCGCGCATATGCGCGAGCAGTCCAGAAGCCAACGTTTTGGAACAGAAGCTTTGGCGCATATGCGCCGGATTGAGGCGCGCATATGCGCCAGTGGTTGCGAAGCCTATGCGAGTAACTCCAGAGAGTCTCGCGCATATGCGCGGAGATGAGTCGCGCATATGCGCGAGGCGATGTGCGGGATATATGCGTAGACAGTAGGTCTCGCGCATATGCGCGATGTCAGTGCGCGCATATGCGCGTGTAGTCCAGTAGCTGGATAAGGCTTCCGGCGCATATGCGCGGACTTTGAGCGCGCATATGCGCGAGTCATGCGGAACAAGAACATGCCACGTTTCTATCATACACCGGAGTTTATTGTAGAACCTGTGGAGGGAGACATCCCATGGAGCAGTGCCATGGAGTGACTGGTAGGTGCCATATCTGTAAACAGCAGGGACACTTTGCTAGAGTCTGTCCACAGAGAGGTTCCCGAAGATTTTAGGGAGCAGAATCATCTGGCGGTAGTGATCGAGGAACAGACTCAGGACACACGTGATGATATAGTGGCAGGTAATAATCTTTTATGATTATGTTGCATATGTATTGATATATACTAATGCATTCCCTACGATTATCTTTGACTGAGTTGTATTGATATATGTTGTACCTGCTGGGTCTGTATTACTGTAGTATTGATCCTTGTACCTTTTGGGGGAAAGGAATTGATATCAGTGAATTCTGTGATATATTGTGTACTGCAATAAAAAGAGGATGAGATTGAATTAGATTGTATTGTACTTGTGTTATCTGATTCTGATTACATTATTGATATTAATATGCTGACAAGTACAGAACTATTATAGATTCTTGCCAGGAGATGGTTAGATTCGGACCTGAAATGGCTGATGAACGAATGATATACGGTAAGGATTCTCGATTTTGAATTCCTTGATATCCGTATTATGTATGATTCGATGATTATCGAAAAGAATGGAGTAATTCCTTATGTATTCAGTTGATTACTGAAGTTGAGCCTATCTGGGAATGGCTTGTCAGTAGCAGGAGAGTTGCTATAGTCGTTCCAAATGAATTCCGGATTTGTCTTATATCAGGGAGAGTGACTTCAGCCTTGATTTGATATCAGGTATGGATTTCATTTTAGACTTCTGTACAGAATGATATTGATTGAATTGAAAGAATTGAAATGTCAGTTAGAAGATTTACTGTCTGAGAATTAGAGTTACATCTAATTATGTGTTTCTCTGGGAAATACTTCAGTTCTGTGTATGGGTTGATAAATCCTGTGTTCTGAAGTGTCCTGATGATTTTATGCTCGTTTATCTATGATATTGTGATATATTCGCAGCGTAGGATTGATTGAATCGAACAATTGAAATTTGTATTGAATATTCTGGGAACTGAGATTGTTGTATACAGAATTGTTCGGCTATGAATCCAGATTGCAACAGATTACATTCAGAGTCTGTGATATCTGAAGATAGTATACTGATTGATTATAGCACAGTTGAGACAGTGATCAGATTGTTCAAAACTTGATTTCGATAGTCAGAACAATGTGTCAATCAGAATACCAGGTAGTTAATGCTTTATTTTATATAATTAGCTGATTTGTTTGTGCAAGATATTTCGAATTTGAAATGACAGGTATTGGCAGAGGCACACAGTAGTAGATTCCGTATTATTCTAGTAAAAAAAATGTGTGATAATACGAACAGACAGTTGTGATGTAAACAAAGGAAATCAGTTTTGTCAGAATTTGTATTGAAATGTCTAAATCATTGACAGATGAAGACAGGAAGATAGAAATCAGGAGATTGAATATACAGATTACCGATTCCTGAATAGAAATAGGAGTATAATTCTAGGGATCTGGTAATAGACTTACCGAAATGGTGCCAAGAACGTACCAGGATGTGGTTATGATTGAACGATTGTTCAAATCGGCATATGTATATTGTACCGGATGACGTACAGATATGACAAGACGACTGAGAGGTATGTCAGAAAAGGGGTCAAATCGTATTGAATGCCAGAGTTAATTATATCATACAGTGATTTTTGGTTGATTTTATACTTTTGGCAGAATGTATAGCATGATTTTTATCTATTGATTATAGATTGAAAGATAGTCGGAGCGAACTATCTAGATACTGGAGGATATCCAGGAATTGTAGTGCTGGATTTTAGCACTAGTGACCTGATGTCTTGTCACTTTATGAATTATTGTACAATAATAGCTATTAGATGAGTATCGAGATAGCTCTAGTCGAGGTATTGTACAGTGAGTACTGCGGATTTCCGCTGAATGAGAATGATATTACGGTGATATTTGAGATTGAATTTGATAACAGCTGATGATATTGATTGGGTATGAGCTGTTGATTGGTATATACGGATGTTGTATAGCCAGTATTTGCAAGTAATTTTATCAGAATGGTTTGATAGAATGAATTTTTGAAGTAACCTCTAGTATACATTTCTTCTTTATCTGATTTGATTGCCTGTGATTTCGAGGACGAAATCATATCTTAGAGGGGGAGAAATGTAAGGCCCGAGAATTTTATTACAGTAATCGGAAATGATTTGGGTAGATTTACCGTAATCTGAGATTAATCTGGGATGATTTCTTGATTAATTGAAGTGATTATAGACGGAACGGAGTGGACCGGGAAAGACGAGAACAGATGCGAAACACATGTGCGAGGGTGTGCCTTCGCGCACATGCGCGGCGTGTAAGCGCGCACATGCGCGGAATGTCCAGAAATGGGCGCGCATATGCACGAGTATCGAAACGCTGAGACAGTAAGTCTCGCGCATATGCGCGACTTGGGTGCGCGCATATGCGCGAGCAGTCCAGAAGCCAACGTTTTGGAACAGAAGCTTTGGCGCATATGCGCCGGATTGAGGCGCGCATATGCGCCAGTAGTTGCGAAGCCTATGCGAGTAACTCCAGAGAGTCTCGCGCATATGCGCGGAGATGAATCGCGCATATGCGCGAGGCGATGTGCGGGATATATGCGGAGACAGTAGGTATATGCGCGATGTCAGTGCGCGCATATGCGCGAGTAGTCCAGTAGCTGGATAAGGCTTCCGGCGCATATGCGCGGACTTTGAGCGTGCATATGCGCGAGTCATGCGGAAAAAGAACATGCCACGTTTCTATCATGCACGAGTTATGTATATATATATATACATACAAACGTAAATTTGGCAAGAAGAAACGAGAAAAGGGTCGAGGAAGTTTGCCAAAAATCCTTACGCCTTTTGTGAAAGATCCGCCCGTCTGAATTGTAATCCGACTTCAGTACTGTGTTCCTATCAACGCAGGCTATAACTAGACGTAAGTTTTGTTACGTTTAGATACGATTTGAAAATATGATGTTATCAGAATTGAATAGGAATCATATATGATGTTCTTGACATGTTAGACATCATAGAATCGAAGTCAGATTAAAGAACAGACTGGTTATGTAATTGTTATGATTTTTGGAATTGATTAATTGAGATTCGATATCAGATTTGTATTGTTATTGAAATTATGATTTGCACCGATATTGATTATGAGTTCTGGTATTATATCTGTGGTGTTGGAATTGACGGGGTTATCGAGATTGTATTATTATGCCGTCGAAACATCAGTTGATTGATATTGATCAGATTCGGTATTGATTTAGATGGTATTGTGGTATCGTAAGTCGATTGGCATTGATCAGATTATGTTTTGATTTGAGTATTGATCAGAACAGGTGTTGAATTGAGTTATATACTGATATTGTGTCTGTTCGGTATTGTTATTACCAGATTGAGAATGGACAGGATTGAATGCAGGACTTCGTCTTCGTCAGAGCGAGAAGAGAAAGGTATAAATTAATGTTGAGTTGGGATTGCACAACTCGAGTGAGGTTTGGCTCGAGTTTCCCTAAATCACATACTTTACCTTTATGTATTGATTTGATTGATGTACTTGTTCTCTTGATTTATAGACAGCAGGTATTAGACGAGTAATCTTGTGACAGAAGTGCCTGATAGTGGTGGGATCGCCACGGGCACATTGCACGATGTCACAAGATAGTGTATTGGCGATTGCGCCAAAGTCTGTCACCGGATGATTGGCTATCGATGTGGATAGAATTATAACTTCTTCTATTACTGATGATCGATATTATATCGATGTGGATAGAATCGGAGTTTCTTCTATTACTGGTGATCGGTACCGTATCGATGTGGATAGAATCATAACTTCTTCTATTACTGGTGATCGTTATTATATCGATGTGGATAGAATCGGAGTTCTTTCTATTACTGGTGATCGATACTATATCGATGTGGATAGAATACGAGCTTCTTCTATTACTGGTGATCGATACCCTATCGACGTGGATAGAACTGGAGTCTTTTCTATTAATGTTGGTCGATATGGGAATGCTAACTTCTGGAAACCGGGATCCCTAGACTAGGATTGAGTCTAGTCTTAAATTTGGAGTCATGAGTTTATATTGAGTTATGTTGATTATGTTCTTTGATATGGTACATATTGATTTATGTTCCTGATGATGGTACATGTGTAGAATATGATTTAATCTTGATATGGATTTATATTCTGATTTGAATACATGTTAGATATATCTGTTATATGCTTTTATATTAATTTTATGATTGCATGTATACAGGATTTATACTGAGAATGTAATTCTCACCGGAGTTATCCGGCTGTTGTCTTGTTTGTATGTGTGCATGACAACAGGTGGGATAGGATCAGGGTCAAGAAGAGAAAGAGGCTGGACTAGATAGCATGGAGATCCGGGCTTCGAAGTAACTTAGGATTCAGCACTGATATATAGTTGAACCTAGTTGAATTTTAGTAAATAATACAAGATTTCTATGTTTATGTTTAATATGTAATTTGAATTGAAATACATTACGTTTCCGCTGTGTATTTTAAAACAAAAAATTTAGACCCTGTTTATTATAATGATTTGAATTATTCCTAAAGACGATTAAGATAATGTTCTACGCAAGTGGCCCATGACATATCATAACATAACATGTACGTCTGATCAGACTAAACCATAGTATACTGGGTGGTAGATATCATCACAGCCCCTGGACTGGATATCCGTACCCATACATGAACATGAACCGATCGTAAGTCACCGGGTTAAGTAATAATCCCATAAGCTGTATCCCATAAGCGTGAGGTGGACACAAGACATATCGCATATATCTCAAAAATAAATATTTTATATTTTTATGCACGTAATATAATTATAATCCTGTCTTTACCAAATGGGTTGGATCGTTCCCAGGCTCGCTGTAACCTAATTCTAACATGAGAAACATGCAAATAACTTAACTTGACCAACACTTCAAAATCGAGCTAAAAAAACGAGACTATTACGCCCAACAAACTTAATATTCAACCATGGCTTCGTACCAACCTGAACCCACATTGAACCATCATTTAGCCATGATTAAAATACATCTAAAATATTGGAAAACATGACCCTAGGCTTTAGTACACGAAAAGATGTGAATGGTGGCCAAAATCGTGAAATTCTCTTTCGAGAGTCACTTTGGCACATTGCACCGTAAATTCTTGTACAACTTCTAAACTTAATAAAATCACGAACGGCCAAAAACATGACCTTCCTAACTCAATGTGGTACTATTCAGTCCAAGGCCATAGGCTAAATGACAACCAAGAACTCGAAACAAGCCTCTGAACCGAAGCCCAAAGCTGCTGTCAAAAAAATACAGCAGCAGTTGTTGTGCTTCCTTGATTCGTTTACAAGGCTAATGGCCTTTATGGCTTGAACCAACGACCAGAGCCTCTTCTCAACATCCTAAGGCATGGATTTGACCATGGCTAATGGCTACAAGCCAAACACAAACCAAGCAAATCCATAGGACAACGCCAAGCTCCACCCGAGAACACCATGTGCTGTACGTGGGGGGTGTTGCTTGTTTTTGCTGTCATGTATCATTCTAGTGGCCATGTTAATGACCATGGCTTGATCTAGACATCATGAGGTATTGTATGAACCAAGGTTAAGGGCTAAAAGCCAACCAAGATCCATCCCAAAACCTCAAGAGCCGAACCTCACTCACAAAAAAATCAGAAAATGAAACCGAGGGACATGTGTTTGTTTTGTTTTAAAAACAGATGGGATCATGAACCAAGCCATGAAAGGTCATCTTGGTCATGTCCTAGACATGCTAAGAGAGGGTTATAACCATGGCTACAGCCCCTAGGACAGCCATGGTTTGAACACACACCTTAGACAACCACCATGAAAATCGAGACTCAAAAATCTGCAACTATGAAGAGTTGCTGTCCATTTCATTTTACTAAGGCGAATGGACTTAAACAGATCGACCAACATGATCCTAACACATCCTATTACATGCCTAGATGCAGCCTTGGGTGCCTGGAATCGAGCCAACCTCCTGAAACCACAAAACCATCAAAGCCGTGAGGCACAAATGAGAACCAAAAATACTGCATTGAATTTTTTCAGAAAGTTGCTGTCATGATTTCGGTTTTGCTATAAAAATCATGGACAAGTAATGTTTTAAAATATTTATATGACTTGATTGAAGAGCAAAGAAACCATATATACATGCCTGGAATTTGATTTTCGAAAGAACAAAGCAAAACGACGAAAGCGGCGCGGCGTAGACGGAATTCCTTTTCTTTTCTTACTTCTCTCTCTTATTCTCTTGTTGAAGGCTCACGATTTTTGCTATTGATTTTATGAAATTTCAAATGAGAGGAGGGGGAAATGGCTAGGGAAAAGAATGGGGAAGTTTACTAATTAAATGGAGAGTTTAGATGGCAAATCAAATCCTTCTATCCTAGTTGTTTGTTAGATAGGAAAATGATATGATATTAAGGGTTTGAGGGTTGATTTAGGAGGTGAGGTGGCCGATTTTTAGTTATCAAAGGCAAGGGAGAATATTGCTTAAATTATTAATTATTAGTTATTAAAATGAAGGAAATATCGTACCAAGAAAAGGATTAAGGAAAGGTATCAAAATAGAGAGTTGCCAACATAATTAAGTCTATCATGGGGTGGCCGAAATCTTGGAATAAAAATGGAGGGAAAATATTGCTAAATTATTGAATTTTAACTCTTTAAAGTTTTAAACACTAATTATGTATTTTAGTGGAATAGTAAATTTAATTTAGGATGGTAATTTTCTTGCATGAATGGCTAATTCTTTAAAATAAATTGCTAACATGTTAAGTTACAATTTCTTAAATAAAATAAGCCTAGATTAACTTATCTCAATTGGTTACACAATTTAATTTAGGCTTTTAATTAATTATTTGACACAGAAGTCTTATTTACTTCTTAACTCCAATTAATTAAATAAATCCTTAAACATTCTTTTACATTAAAATAAATTATTCTTTACCCTAAATTAAGTCTAGGAATATTTTCTTATTATTAAAATTTATCTCAATACTCCAACTCCAGTCCGGCCTCGCTTATTTAACTGAAAAGATAAAACTAAACCTCTGCGTAAATAAATAATCATAACTCAACAAATTTTAAAAAGAATGAATTTAAACCCTCATGCATAAAAATTATTTTAATTTAAATAATAGTAATTATGCGTGGCTTATACGTAGTCTGATTTAAGGGGTTCTACAACTCTCCCCCCTTAAAAGAAATTTCGTACTCGAAATTAAAACTTACCGAATAACTCGGGATACCGACTCCTCATCTCTGGCTCAGATTCTCACGTAGCTTCCTCCTCCGAATGATTAATCCATTTGACCTTCACTATCTTCACCAGTTTGTTCCGAAGATTCTTTTCCTGTTTGTCTAAGATCTGCACTGGTCTTTCTTCATAAGACAGGTTCGGATGAGCTACAACGGTTCAAAATTCAAGACATGCGAAGATTCGCCATATACTTCCTCAGCATAGAGACGTGGAACACATTGTGTACTCCGTCCAGATTCGACGGAAGAGCAACACGATAAGCTAGCGTCCCAACCCTGTCGAGAATCTCAAATGGTCCAAATCTCAGACTGAGCTTTTCTTTCTTCCTGAATCGCATGACACCTTTCATAGGTGTTATCTTCATAAAAACATGGTCGCCAACGGCAAACTCTAGATCTCTCCTCCTCTAATCCGCATAACTCTTCTGTCGGCTCTGAGCAGTCCTCATCCTATCACGGACCTTGACTACTACATCGACAGCCTGCTGAATAATCTCCGGACCCAATTTTGATCTTTCCCCTACTTCATCCCAATGAAGCGGCGATCTGCACTTACCACCATACAGTGCTTCATACGAAGCTATACCTATAGACGACTGGAAACTGTTGTTATAGGTGAACTCTACCAATGGCAACTTCGACTCCCAACTCCCCGAGAAATCGATGACACATGCACGGAGAAGATCCTCCAAAATCTAGATAACTCTCTCTGACTGACCATCTGTCTGTGGGTGGAAAGCTGTGTTAAACAACAACTTCGTAGCAATAGGCGCATGCAAACTCTTCCAAAATGAGGAAGTGAATCTAGGATCTCGGTCAGACACGATAGAAACCGGAATACCATGAAGTCTAACTATCTCTCGGATATACAACTCTGCATACTGAATCATGGTGAAAGTCGTCTTAATGGGCAAGAAGTGTGCTTATTTGGTAAGACGATCAACAATCACCCAGATAGCATTTGATCCTCTAACTGACTTCGGGAGAACGACAACGAATTCCATGGTAACATTCTCCCACTTCCACTCGGGAATAGGAAGAGGCTTGAGCATACCTGCTGGTCTCTGATGCTCTGCTTTCACTAGCTGGCACGTCAGACACTCGGATACAAAACGTCTGATATCCATCTTCATTCCGGGCCACCAATACAACAACTGCAAATCTTTTTACATCTTTGTACTCCCAAGATGAATAGATTACGGCGACATGTGGGCCTCTGATAAAATATCTGCTTGAATAGTATCACTGCTAGGAACCCACATTCTGTCTCGATATCTCACAATACCGTCGCTAACTGTATACAAAATACTGCCCTTGGCCTCATCTCTCTGCCTCAACTTTGCCAACTGCTCATCTGCTGATTGCCCACTGCGAATACGGTCTAGAAGAGAAGACTGAATCGTCAAATTAGATAGACGGGGATCTCTATTTCAAGGACATGTCTCTAAATCAAACCTCTACATCTCAAACTGAAGATGTCTCGAAACCACCAAATGAGCCATCACTGCGATTTTCCTACTCAGTGCGTCCGCAACTACATTAGCTTTGCCCGGGTGGTAGCTAATGTCACAGTCATAGTCCTTCACTAGCTCCAACCAACGCCTC
Source organism: Primulina tabacum (assembly GCF_025594145.1). NCBI lineage: Eukaryota > Viridiplantae > Streptophyta > Magnoliopsida > Lamiales > Gesneriaceae > Primulina > Primulina tabacum. The sequence goes on along the minus strand of NC_134551.1, from coordinate 21,085,239 downwards.
TGACGCATATTTAGCTCTTTCTGCGTAAAGAAGTACTTGAGGCTCTTGTGGTCGGTAAAAATCTGGCACTTCTCTCCGTACAAATAATGGCTCCAAATCTTCAAGGCAAATACTACGGCTGCCAAATCTAGATCGTGGGTAGGGTAGTTTTTCTCATGTATTTTCAAATGACGAGAAGCATACGCTATCACCTTCCCATCCTGCATCAACACTGCGCCTAAACCGAGCTTCGAAGCATCGGTCTACAAGACAAAGTCCCCGGGCCCTGACGGCATGGCCAATACTGGTGCTGAGATAAGAGCTTGCTTTAAAGTATCGAAGCTCCTCTGACACTCCTCGCTCCACACAAATTTCGCATTCTTCTTTGTCAACGACGTGAGTGGAACTGCGATAAAGGAAAATATCTGAATAAACTTCCGATAATATCCTGCTAGCCCAAGGAAACTACGTATCTATGATGCATTCTGCGGCACAACCCAATCCCTGAATGCTGCAACTTTCGCTGGGTCTACCTCAATACCGCTGCTAGAAACGATGTGGCCTAAGAACGCCACCTTCTCTAACCAAAATTCGCATTTACTGAACTTCGCGAATAGCTTATGCTTCTGTAGGGTCTGCAAAACTGCGGTCAGATATCTGCTGTGATCCTCTTGATTCTTTGAGTAGACGAGAATGTTGTCTATGAATACTATCAAAAACTGATCAAGATACGGCTGAAATACGCGATTCATGAGATCCTTGAAGATCGCTGGAGCATTCGTCAAACCGAACGGCATCACAAGGAACTCGAAGTGGCCATAACGAGTCCTAAAAGAAGTCTTATGAACATCGACGTCTTACATCCTCAACTGGTGATAGCCAGAACGCAGGTCGATCTTAGAGAATACTGAAGCTCCCTGTAATTGATCAAATAAATCTTCAATCCTCGGGAGTGGGTATTTGTTCTTCACTGTAACCCTGTTAAATTCCCGGTAATCAATACATAGCCTCATCAAACCATCCTTCTTCTTCACAAACAAGACTGGCGCGCCCCATGGTGAAAAACTCGGGCGAATGAACTCCTTGTCAAGAAGTTCCTGAATCTGCTTCTTAAGTTTTGCCATCTCTGTCGGCGCTAATCGGTACGGTGCTTTTGAGATCGATGTGGTACTAGGCATAAGTTCAATAGAAAACTCCACTTCCCGCACAGGTGGCATACCAGAGACGTCATCAGGAAAAACGTCTAGAAAGTCCCTAACTATTGGGACATCGGAGGCTGACTGACTGGGTGCCTCAGGAACGGATACAAAAGTCGCTAAAAACGCCGACACCCTTTATGCATGAGCTTCCTAGCCTGGACACAAGGTATAATGCGCGGTAAAGTAAAATACTTGTCTGGCTCGAATAAGGACTGCTCTCTCCTTGGCGGTTGGACAAGCACAGATCTCCGCTGGAAGTCAATCAAAACTCTGTTCCGTAATAGCCAGTCCTTCCCCAGAATGATGTCGAACTCTAGCATCGACAGCACGATAAGATACGAATAAACAAGATTGCCATGAAGGTCGAGGTCTACGTCTCGGATCACATTAGTGGCTGTCAGCTCCTCTCCAGAAGGCTGTACTACTGAATACGCCACATCTAGCCCAATGGTTTTGACCTTGAGGAAATTAGCAAATATCTCTGAAATGAACGAATGAGTAGCCCCTGAATCTATCAAGGCATTCGTAGCTGAACCAGCTATAAAAATTCTCCATGTCATGAGCATGGTCTCCGGATTCGTCTCCGCTGCATGGAGAGCAAAAACTCTGCCTTGAGTAGGCAGACTCTCCTGAGGGCAATTCTTCAGCAAGTGCTCAGGACTCCCACACTTGTAGCACTTCCCTGAGCAATACATACAAGTTCAAGCATGACGACGCGCGCACTTAGCGCAGACTGGGTAATCAACGGCTCTCGGGACTGCCCGTCTCTGCTGCTGCTGTTGTCCTCTGTTCCTGGGTGGGCCGGGGAAAGGACGGACTCTTATTCTGATGCTGCTGCTGAGGAGGGCGGTGTGGCACTTGGACTGGTCGCTTTCCCTGGCGGTCTCTCTCTATATCATTCTGGTCCTGCTCTGCAGCTAGAGCTCTGGAGACAACGACGTCATAAGTAGTAGGGCCAGCCACCCTAACATCACGGCGCAAGATCGGCCGCAGACCATCTAGAAAATGCCTCAGTGGCTCCAGCATCATTAGCAATCAGGGGTACGAAATGGAAACCTCTCTCAAACTTACGGATGAACTCCGTAACAGTCATATCTCCCTACCTCAGGGTCATGAACTCCCTGGTCAACCTGGAACTGCACCTCGTCAGTAAAATATTTAGAGTAGAATACCTCTGTAAAGCGCGTCTAACTCAGAGTAGCCAAGTTCAAGGCTACGGATACTCCTTCCCACCATAAGCGGGCGTCTCCTCCAAACAGATAGATAGGTTGCACAATGAACCCTATCATCATCTCCGAGCTCCATGAATTCGAAAATAACCTCGAGGGACTTAATCCAGCCCTCGGCAATCATAGGATCTGTCGTCCCTGAGAACTCCTTCGGTCTCATTTTCATGACCCGCTCATAGGTAGCCTCAGGCCCCGTCGGCCTGGCTGCCACAGCGTTATTTCCCGCAAACTATGCGAAGAACCTAGTCATCCCAGCTAACATGTAATGCCCTAGATTGTATGTAGATAAAATGAAAAGATGAAGTGTTGCTTGAAGAAAGAGACCGCACCCGCGCCTAGAGAAGCACCGCACCCGCGGTGGATAGGCAGAAAGTTGGCCATTTTTCCAGTAGGGTCACCGAACCCGCGGTCTAGAAGCAGCGCACCCGCAGTGCTGCTACAGTAGTACTACCGCACCCGCGGTGCAAACTTGACCGCACCCGCGGTCGGCGATGCTAGGATATTGATAGGGTTACCGAGAGTTAGGTGCACCCGCGGTTGATGGACAGAGAGTTGAAGATTATTTACAGAAGTGACACCGCACCCGCGGTGAGGAGGTACCGCACCCGCGGTGAGGAGGTACCGCACCCGCGGTGCATGGCCAGTAGGGTAGGAAATTTTATGCGAAGCAGGACCGCACCCGCAGTCCACAAGACACCGCACCCGCGGTCGGCGAATGTTGGAAAATGAAAAGTGGTGCCGAAGCTTAAGCGCACCCGCGGTCTAGATGGAGCGCACCCGCGGTACCCTGTGCGAGAAAGCCACCCTTGATTCTTATGTTGACACATGGCATATATATATATACACTTGGCCTGAGTCATTCTTTCTTCAGACTTGCTGGAGAGAATCGAGAGCTATTCCAAAAGAAGTGAAAGGTTTCTTTCATTTAGACTTGAAGTTGTGCAAAATATACTCATCCAAACTTCAATACAAGCATAGATTTGTGTTCCTTGTATCAAGAGCTATCTAAGGATGTAAGTTTGGTTAAATTTCAGTATGATTTAGTGTAAAGGGCCTAAAACTCCTTCTTGAAAATTTGCGGAAAATTAAAAATTTTCTTTTTAAAAGAACTTAAGTGGCCTCATTCATAAAATCACTGGTGAAACAAGTTCAATATTTCAAAATTTTGCAGCGGAATAAAATAAAGTTTGCCAAAAATCACAATTTAAAAAAATATCCAACGACTCATAAAATGTTTGTGGAATAAAATAACAACTGCTGCTCTGAGGTCCTCGGGTGCCACTACTGCCGACCCAAGCTGGCTCACTGGTCCCCGTCCTCGGCCCTGGCCTCATCAGTACCTACAACAATCAAGTCTAGTGAGCCTAAAGACTCAGCATGCATATATCGCAGGTAACGAGTAAAAATCTGAATTAAAATATGCATGAGTTAACATATCCTGTCCTGAGGCATGCTGAAAATAATCTGTACTGAGCAATTATATTACGTGCATAACTAAACTGATAATCACAGAAAAAAATGTTTGCTCCTTGGAGCCCTGTACTGAAATAACTGATAAAATTTTCTGTTGAGATTATGTTTTACGCCTGTGGCCACTGCACTAAGCTGAACTGATCGGTAACTGGCTACCGGGGAGGCTGAAACTGAACTGAGCTGGCCGGTCACTGGCGATCGGGTGGTACCATACTGAACTGATCGGTCACTGGCGACAGTATAAAATAACACTCCCACATAGTGAATGAACCACAAGCCATATCGCATAAATCTCAAAAATAATCATTTTCTATTTAATGCACGTAAAATAATTAGCTGGCGTAATGAAATTGTCCCGTAATTTTATCAACTGGATTGGATTGGATCGTCCCCAGGCTCGCTGCAACCTAACTGTGCTATGAAAAATATGCAATAGCTTAAACTTGACCAACTATGCAATTTAGTTCAAAAGATGCGACTATGACGCCTAATGACTTCGCATTTAATCATGACTCCGAGCCAACCTGAACCGACACCAAACCGACATATAGTCATGATTAAAATACGCTGAAAAATCATAAAATAATGCTCCTAAAATGATAGGGTCGAAGTCTAGGGTGGAATGGAGGCCTAAACACGAAACGCTCTTTCGAGAGTCAATTTGGCACATCGCACCGTAAATTCTCGTACGACCTTAAAAATGATCCAAATGACAAACGGTCAAAAACATGACCTTCCTAACTCAATGAGGCACTGTCCAGTCCAAGGCCATGGGCTAAAAGCCAACCAAGAACTCGAACGAGCCACCGAACCGACACAGCAACTTGCTGTAATTTTCCAGCAGCTGCAACCTTGCTTGCATCGCGTCGTTTGCGAGACTTTTGGCCATTGAAGCTTGAACCACCGACCAAATCCTCTCCACAACGTCCCAAGGAATGATTCAAACCATGGCTAAGGGCTTTTGGCCAGCCATAGTTCGCATCATTCCAGCAACAACCGAAAACTCATACCGAGAATGCTTTTGTATGCGTGTGTAGTGTGTTGCTTCGATTGATGTCTCGTGTCGTTCCAGTGGCCATTTGATTGACCATGGCACGATCTAGACATCTAGGGGCATGGTATGAACCGTGGCTAAGGGCCATAGGACAACCAAGATCCACATCAAACCACACAATTCGAAAAACATGTTGCTGTCAAAAGAAGGGAAACCGAGAGGGGAGGGGCTGTTCTTGTTGATTATTTTAAAACCGATGAGCCATGGACCAAGCCACCAAAAAGGTGACTTAGTCACGTCTTAGACATGCTAGGGGAGTGATCCAACCATGGCTAAGAGCCCTTAGGGCAGCCAAGATCAGATCCAACCCCTTGACATAAAAACTGAAATTTCGAACACCAATCTGCGCCTATGGGAAACTTGCTGTCATTCTGAATTTCCTGCGAGCATGGGGTTAAACCAATGGACAAACGTGGTCCTAATGCATCCTATTACATGTATAAAGGTCGCCTTGGGAGCCTGGAATCGAACCAATCATCTGAAACAACAAAACTCAGAAAAACGTGAAGCTTGTCATGAAAGGGCCGAAATCTGCATGCATTAATTTTCTGAAAATTCTATGATGTATTTCGGTTTTTGCATGATAAAACATGATCATGTACTGAAAAATAATTGATAATATGACTTGATTGAGGTTTGAAAGAAATCTAGACATGCCTTGATTCGTTTGATGGAAAAACGAAAGGATGCGACGACTCGGCGCGGAGGAGACGGAGTGGCTAGCTTCTCTACCTTTCTTGTACTCGATTTCTCTCCCTTATTTTCCTACTGGATTCCCACGGTTCTCAGCTTAAAAAGTTCACTCAGATTTCGAAAAAAAATAGAGGGGAAAAATGGTTAGGAAGGTGAGGAGAAAGGGTGCAAGATATAAGGAATGAATCAAGACTAAGTCCACTCTCCTTTGAAATTTGAATTGTGGTTTGCTATCAAATCTTCTTGGAAGCTTCTAGGAGGGGTGGCCGATTATTAGCTTGTTTTCTAGTCTAGGATATGTCCATTAATTAATTAAATTGTGCTCCGAAAAATCCTAGAATTATCCTACAACTTACATGCAAAGAAATGGTCAAATGGTTGATGAGTTGGCAATTGAGTTGCCTAGCAACTATGGGGCCGAAATTATGCTAATAAAATGAGTGGGAAGTGTTGGTTATCTAGTCAACTAATAATCCTTGAAAGCCTTACTAATCATTTAAATAATTTAGTGAGCTAACCCCTTAATTAAATAACTTAAATGAGTTCATTTCTTAATCACCTCAAATAATTAAATTAAATCCTCAAACCTCCCTTTCTAACTTAAATGAACTTAGTTTCTAGCTAAATTAACTTCTGGAAATATTTCTTGAATCTTAAATTCTATCTCAAAACTCCAACTCCGGTCCGGCCTCACTGAAATAACTGAAATGCTAAAAATCAAACTACTGAACTGAAATAATAAAATAATTAACTTCAAAGAAATGCATTTAAAATAATCATGCAATGAAGTCAATTAAATTTAAAAATATCTAGAATTATGCATGGCTTATACGTAAACTGATTTACGGGTTCTACAATCCTTCCCCCCTTAAATAAATTTCGTCCTCGAAATTAGAACTCACCGAATAACTCGGGGTATCGAACTCTCATCTCCGGCAAAGACTCCCAAGTAGCTTCCTCCTCAGAATAGTTGAGCCATTTGACTTTGACTCGCTTAACCAACTTGTTCCGAAGTTTCTTCTCCTGACGGTCTAGGATCTGCACTGGTCTCTCCTCATAAGATAAGTTCGGAGTAAGCTGCAACGGCTCAAAGTTCAGGACATGCGAAGGGTTCGCCATGTACTTCCTCAGCATGGAGACGTGAAAGACATTGTGTACTCCGGCCAGATTCGGCGGAAGAGCCACACGATACGCTAGCGTCCCAACTCTGTCGAGGATCTCAAACGGTCCAATGAATCTCGGACTGAGCTTCCCTTTCTTGCCAAATCTCATGACACCCTTCATAGGTGCCACTTTCACAAAGACATGATCGCCCACTGCAAACTCTAAGTCTCTCCTCCGCTGATCGGCATAACTCTTCTGTCGGCTCTGAGCAGTCCTCATCCTATCACGGATCTTGACTACTACATCTGCTGCCTGCTGAACAATCTCTGGACCCAACTCTGCTCTCTCTCCTACTTCATCCCAATGAACAGGAGATCTACACTTGCGGCCATACAGTGCTTCATACGGAGCCATACCTATAGACAACTGGAAACTGTTGTTATAGATGAACTCTACCAATGGTAAGTTCGACTCCCAACTCCCTGAGAAATCAATGACGCTTGAGCGCGAAGAAGATCCTCCAAAATCTGAATAACTCGCTCAGACTGTCCATCTGTCTGCGGATGGAAAGCTGTGCTAAACAGCAACTTCGTACCCAAAGTCGAATGCAAGCTCTTCCAAAATGAGGAAGTGAATCTGGGATCTCTGTCGGATACGATCGAAACTGGAATACCATGGAGTCGGACTATCTCTCGGATATACAGCTCTGCATACTGAATCATGGTGAAAGTCGTCTTAATAGGCAAGAAGTGCGCTGATTTGGTAAGACGATCTACAATCACCCAAATAGCATTCGATCCCCTGGCTGACTTCGGCAATCCGGTCACAAAATCCATGGTAATGTTCTCCCAATTCCACTCAGGAATAGGGAGAGGCTTGAGCAAACCTGCTGGTCTCTGATGCTCGGCCTTCACTAACTGACAGGTCAGACACTCGGACACAAACCGTCTGATGTCCTTCTTCATCCCTGGCCACCAATACAATAGTTGCAGATCTTTGTACATCTTCGTACTCCCAGGGTGAATGGAGTACGGGGACGTATGGGCCTCTGATAAGATGTCTGCTCGGATAGAATCACTTCTAGGAACCCATATCCTATCTCGGTATCTCACAATACTGTCGCTGACTGAATACAAAACACTGCCATTGGCTTCATCTCTCTTCTTCCACTGTGCCAACTGCTCATCTGCGGCCTGACCACTGCGAATACGGTCCAAAAGGGAAGACTGAATGGTCAAGGTAGATAGACGAGGAACTCTACCTCGAGGGTAAGTCTCAAGATCAAACCTCTGCATCTCGATCTGAAGAGGTTTCTGAATCATCAAATGAGCCATCACTGCGATTTTCCTGCTCAAAGCATCGGCAACTACATTAGCTTTACCCGGGTGGTAGCTAATGTCACAATTGTAGTCTTTCACAAGCTCGAACCAACGCCTCTTACGCATGTTCAGCTCCTTCTGCGTAAAGAAATACTTGAGGCTCTTGTGGTCGGTAAAGATCTGGCATTTCTCTCCATACAAATAGTGCCTCCAAATCTTCAAGGCAAAAACTACGGCCGCTAACTCCAGATCATGGGTAGGGTAATTCTTCTCGTGGATTTTCAGCTGTCGAGAAGCATACGCTATCACTCTCCCATGCTGCATCAGAACTGCACCTAAACCAAGCTTCAAAGCGTCGGTATAAAGGACAAACTCGCCGGGCCCTGATGGCATGGCCAAAACTGGTGCTGAAATAAGAGCTTGCTTCAAAGTATCGAAGCTCTTCTGACACTCTTTGCTCCACACAAACTTCACATTTTTCTTGGTCAGTGCTGTGAGTGGAACGGCAATGGATGAGAATCCCTGAATGAACTTCCTGTAATATCCTGCTAGCCCAAGAAAACTGCGGATCTCGGATGCATTCTGAGGCACAACCCAATCTCTGACTGCAGCGACTTTCGCCGGGTCTACCTCAATGCCACTGCTAGAAACAATGTGGCCCAAGAACGCCACATTCTCTAACCAGAATTCGCACTTACTGAACTTTGCGAATAGTTTGTGCTTCTGCAATGTCTGCAACACTGTGGTCAGATGCCTGCTGTGCTCCTCCCGACTCTTGGAGTAGACGAGAATGTCATCTATGAACACTATCACAAACTGGTTGAGGTATGGCTGAAATACGTGATTCATGAGATCCATGAAGATCGCTGGCGCATTCGTCAGTCCGAACGGCATCACAAGGAACTCGTAGTGGCCATAACGAGTCCTAAAAGCAGTCTTCGAGACATCAGCATCTCTCACCCTCAACTGGTGATAACCGGAACGCAGATCTATCTTGGAGAAAATCGAAGCTCCCTGCAACTGGTCAAACAGATCCTCAATCCTCGGCAGTTGGTATTTATTCTTCACTGTAACCCTGTTCAACTCCCGGTAGTCAATGCAAAGCCTCATCGTGCCATCCTTCTTTTTCAGAAATAAGACTGGCGCGCCCCATGGAGAAAAGCTCGGGCGAATGAACTCCTTGTCGAGAAGTTCCTGAATCTGCTTCTTAAGCTCTGCCATCTCTGTCGGTGCTAGTCGGTACAGCGCTTTGGATATCGGAGCCGTACCTGGCATAAGCTCAATGGAAAACTCCACCTCTCTCTCGGGTGGCATACCAGAGACGTCTTCGGGAAAAACGTCTAAGAAATCTCTGACAATCAGAACATCTGAGGCTGACTGGCTGGGTTCCTCGGGGACAGATAAAAAGATCGCTAGAAATGCCCGACACCTTCTATGCATGAGTTTCCTAGCCTGAACATACAGAATAATGCGCGGTAAAGGAAAGTACCTGTCCGGCTCAAATAAGAACTGCTCCATTCCAGGCGGTCGGACAAGAACAGATCTCCGCTGGAAGTCTGTCAACACTCTGTTCCTCAATAGCAAGTCCATCCCTAGGATGATGTCAAATTCTGGCATCGGTAGCACGATCAGATCCGCATAAACAAGATTACCGTGCAGCTCAAGGTCTATATCTCGGATAACATTGCTGGCTGCCATCTCCTCGCCTGACGGCAACACTACTGAAAAGGCTGTATCTAGCCCAATGGTCTGGATCTTGAGAAAGTTTGCAAAGACCTCAGAAATAAACGAGTGAGTGGCCCCTGAATCTATCAAGGCCTTGGTAGCGGAACCAGATATAAAAATTCTCCCTGTCAACAACATAGTCTCCGGGTTGGTTTCCGCGGCATGGAGAGCAAAAACTCTGCCTTGGGTAGGCAGATTCCTCTGAGGACATTGCAGCAACATGTGGTCTGGACTGCCACACTTAAAACACTTTCCTGAGCCAGCCATACATGCTCCAGGATGGCGACGTGAGCACCTGGGACAGACTGGGTGCTCCTGAGTCCTCGGGGCTGGGCGTCCCCGCTGCTGCTGCTGGCCTCGGTTCCTGGGCGGTCCATGAAAAGGACTCTTATTCTGCTGCTGATGCTGATGAGGAGGAGGGCGGTGCGGTGCCTGGACTGGGCGTTTGCCCTGGCGATCCCTCTCGATATCCCGCAGATCCTGCTCTGCGGCTAAGGCCTTGGAGACGGCAATCTCATAAGTAGCAGGGTCAGATACCCTAACATCCCGGCGCAAGATCGGCCGTAAACCCACCAGGAAGTGCATCAGCTTGGCTCTGGCATCATTCGCGATCAGGGGCACAAAGTGACAGCCCCTCTCGAACTTACGGATAAACTCCGTAACCGTCATATCCCCATGTCTCAGACTCATGAACTCGGTGGTCAGCCTGGTGCGAACCTCCTCAGAAAAATACTTGGAGTAGAAAATTTCCGTAAAGCGGGTCCATGAAATTGTAGCCAAGGTCAGGGCTACTGACGCTCCTTCCCACCATAAGCGGGCATCTCCACTGAACAGATAGGTGGCACAACGGACTCTGTCTGCATCTCCCAGCTCCATGAACTCGAAGATAACCTCGAGGGATTTGATCCATCCCTCGGCAACCATGGGGTCAGATGTCCCAGAGAATTCCTTCGGGCGCATCTTCATGAATCGCTCATAAACAGCCTCGGGCCCTGTCGGCCTGGCTGCGGCTGCGGCTACGGCAGCGGCATTGTCCCCCGCAAACTGTGCGAAGAACTGTGCCATCCCAGCTAACATCTGGGCACTCATGTCCGGTGGGGGCGGTGGAGGAGGTGGTAGGTCTCCCTCCGGTCTACGCTCCTCCCTGTCCTCTCGGCGAGGCTCCTCCTCTCTGTTGTGCTCTAAAATGCGTCTAGGAGGCATACTGTTCCAACATAACCCATACGTAACTAACATGCATAATTCCATAATTTATTTTAAATGAACATTGAAATACTGAAAATCTGGAAGCATGCTGACAAAATAATTCATGATTTAACTAAAATGCTGAACAAAATGCTGAACTGAAAAACTTACAGACCGAAGACGTGGCTTCGTGAGCTTCTCGCGGTCAGTAGTAGTGAAACCCTATACAGAACCACCGCTCTAATACCAATTTTAAAGGCCCTAGAACTTCTTGCTGAAAATTTGCGGAAAATTAAAAATTTTCTTTTTAAAAGAACTTAAGTGGCCTCATTCATAAAATCACTGGTGAAACAAGTTCAATATTTCAAAATATTGCAGCGGAAGAAAATAAATTTTGCCAAAAATCACAATTTAAAAAAATATCCAACGACTGATAAAATGTTTGCGGAATAAAATAACAACTGCTGCTCTGAGGTTTTCGGGTGCCACTACTGCCGACCCAAGCTGGCTCACTGGTCCCCGCCCTCGGCCTTGGCCTCATCAGTACCTACAACAATCAAGTCTAGTGAGCCTAAAGACTCAGCATGCATATATCGCAGGTAACGAGTAAAAATCTGAATTAAAATATGCATGAGTTAACATATCCTGTCCTGAGGCATGCTGAAAATAATCTGTACTGAGCAATTATAATACGTGCATAACTGAACTGATAATCACAGAAAAAAAATGTTTGCTCCTTGGAGCCCTGTACTGAAATAACTGATAAAATTTTCTGTTGAGATTATGTTTTACGCCTGTGGCCACTGCACTAAGCTGAACTGATCGGTAACTGGCTACCGGGAAGGCTGAAACTAAACTGAGCTGGCCGATCATTGGCGACCGGGTGGTACCATACTGAACTGATCGGTCACTGGCGACCGTATAAAATAACACTCCCACATAGTGAATGAACCACAAGCCATATCGCATAAATCTCAAAAATAATCATTTTCTATTTAATGCACGTAAAATAATTAACTGGCATAATGAAAATGTCCCGTAATTTTACCAACTGGATTGGATTGGATCGTCCCCAGGCTCGCTGCAACCTAACTGTGCTATGAAAAATATGCAATAGCTTAAACTTGACCAACTATGCAATTTAGTTCAAAAGATGCGACTATGACGCCTAATGACTTCGCATTTAATCATGACTCCGAGCCAACCTGAACCGACACCGAACCGACGTATAGTCATGATTAAAATACGCTGAAAAATCATAAAATAATGCTCCTAAAATGATAGGGTCGAAGTCTAGGTGGAATGGAGGCCAAAACACGAAACGCTCTTTCGAGAGTCAATTTGGCACATCGCACCGTAAATTCTCGTACGACCTCAAAAATGATCCAAATGACAAACGGTCAAAAACATGACCTTCCTAACTCAATGAGGCACTGTCCAGTCCAAGGCCATGGGCTAAAAGCCAACCAAGAACTCGAACGAGCCACCGAACCGACACAGCAACTTGCTGTAATTTTCCAGCAGCTGCAACCTTGCTTGCATCGCGTCGTTTGCGAGACTTTTGGCCATTGGGGCTTGAACCACCGACCAAATCCTCTCCACAACGTCCCAAGGAATGATTCGAACTATGGCTAAGGGCTTTTGGCTAGCCATAGTTCGCACCATTCCTGCAACAACCGAAAACTCATACCGAGAATGCTTTTGTATGCATGTGTAGTGTGTTGCTTCGATTGATGTCTCGTGTCGTTCCAGTGGCCATTTGATTGACCATGGCACGATCTAGACATCTAGGGGCATGGTATGAACCGTGGCTAAGGGCCATAGGCCAACCAAGATCCACATAGAACCACACAATTCGAAAAACATGTTGCTGTCAAAAGAAGGGAAACCGAGAGGGGAGGGGCTGTTCTTGTTGATTATTTAAAAACCGATGAGCCATGGACCAAGCCACCAAAAGGGCGACTTAGTCACGTCTTAGACATGCTAGGGGAGTGATCCAACCATGGCTAAGATCCCTTATGGCAGCCAAGATCAGATCCAACCCCTTGACATAAAAACTGAAATTTCGAACACAATTCTGCGCCTATGGGAAACTTGCTGTCATTCTGAATTTCCAGCGAGCATGGGGTTAAACCAATGGACAACCTTGGTCCTTATGCATCCTATTACATGTATATAGGTCGCCTTGGGAGCCTGGAATCGAACCAATCACCTGAAACAACAAAACTCAGAAAAACGTGAAGCTTGTCATGAAAGGGCCGAAATCTGCATGCATTAATTTTCTGAAAATTCTATGATGTATTTCGGTTTTTGCATGATAAAACATGATCATGTACTGAAAAATAATTGATAATATGACTTGATTGAGGTTTGAAAGAAATCTAGACATGCCTTGATTCGTTTGATGGAAAAACGAAAGGATGCGACGACTCGGCGCGGAGGAGACGGAGTGGCTAGCTTCTCTACCTTTCTTGTACTCGATTTCTCTCCCTTATTTTCCTACTGGATTCCCACGGTTCTCAGCTTAAAAAGTTCACTCAGATTTCGAAAAAAAAGAGAGGGGAAAAATGGTTAGGAAGGTGAGGAGAAAGGGTGCAAGATATAAGGAATGAATCAAGACTAAGTCCACTCTCCTTTGAAATTTGAATTGTGGTTTGCTATCAAATCTTCTTGGAAGCTTCTAGGAGGGGTGGCCGATTATTAGCTTGTTTTCTAGTCTAGGATATGTCCATTAATTAATTAAATTGTGCTCACAAAAATCCTAGAATTATCCTACAACTTACATGCAAAGAAATGGTCAAAAGGTTGATGAGTTGGCAATTGAGTTGCCTAGCAACTATGGGGCCGAAATTATGCTAATAAAATGAGTGGGAAGTGTTGGTTATCTAGTCAACTAATAATCTCTGAAAGCCTTACTAATCCTTTAAATAATTTAGTGAGCTAACCCCTTAATTAAATAACTTAAATGAGTTCATTTCTTAATCACCTCAAATAATTAAATTAAATCCTCAAACCTCCCTTTCTAACTTAAATGAACTTAGTTGCTAGCTAAATTAACTTCTGGAAATATTTCTCGAATCTTAAATTCTATCTCAAAACTCCAACTCCGGTCCGGCCTCACTGAAATAACTGAAATGCTAAAAATCAAACTACTGAACTGAAATAATAAAATAATTAACTTCAAAGAAATGCATTTAAAATAATCATGCAATGAAGTCAATTAAATTTAAAATTATCTAGAATTATGCATGGCTTATACGTAAACTGATTTACGGGTTCTACATTTAGATTCCATATGTTGAAAGAATTATAATATGATAGCATGTTCTTGACATATTGAGCATAGTATATACACAACCGGATCGAAGAACGGATGTTGTATGCTATTGTAACTATTTTCCAGCATGTTTAGAGTTAACTTGTGCAGATTTTGAGTACTATCATATGCTTATGATGATGATTATGAGTTGAGACCTATGAATTATTGATATATGTGGGAGTTGGATTGACCGGTATCGAGAAATTACGTTGTTATGCCGTCAAATTGTACCGAGATCAAGTATTGAATTGGATATGTGTTGATTGAGATTAGAGATTAATAGAATATGTATCAACATTTCCATTTCAGATTTGGTATTGATAGATTCGTCTTCGAGACTTTGACTACGACACAGATTGTGCGACGAAAGGTATAATGCATGTTTTGTTTGGGTAAGACACAACTCAAATAAGATTCAATTTGAGTTTCCCAACAAAATCACATACTAGATTAGTTGCTTGTCTTTTGATATGATTATGATTTGTTTATAGATTAAATTCGAATCTTTTGATATGATTGATTATGCATTTATAGATTTATATTCATGCATTTGAGATAGGAAAGTCATTGGCAGATTTGCCAAACTTCTCGACGTTCGGTGTATCGACGCATAGGAGCAGACATCCTCCGATTGTAGACATTCGATACAGACATGACCGAAGTCTAGGAATAAGACGTACAGTTACCCCGATTGGGAGGGTAGGTGACAGACAGTGACGTCTTATTCACACCGGGATCCCCAGAGTAGAGTCGATTCGAGTCAAGACATGATTTGATTTGAATATCATGTTTATATAGATTGGTTTCATAAACTATGGAGCCCATTATTATTGCTTTGATTCATGATTTATGATTATGTATCAGCATGTATACATGTTTTATACTGGGATTTGTTCTCACCGGAGTTTCCGGCTGTTGTTATGTCTGTATGTGTGCATAACAACAGGTGGGGCAGGATCAGGGTCGCGACAGAGATGAGAAATGGACATAGCGTGGTGATCACGGGTCCCCACATAACATCTAGGCGTTCATGTCTGGTGCAGGGGGTGGAGGTAAATCTCTCTCCTGCCTAAGGTCCTCACCATCCTCATGACGATGCTCATCATTTGTCATGCGCTCATGAATGCGTCTAGGAGACATACTGTTCCATACATACAACCCATACGTAACTAACATGCATAATTTCTGTTATTTCTTTAAATTTAAATAAATACTGCATAATCATAATCTGATCATAAAATATCTCATGAAAACATGCTGTTAAAATATTTCATGACTTAATGGAAATGCGTAAACGTAAAACTTACAGACCGAAGACGTGACTTCGTGAGCTTCTCGAGGTCAGTAGTAGTACAACCCTTTACAAGAACATAGGCTCTGATACCCACTGTAGAGGCCCGTATCTCGTTCTTGTAAATTTGCGGAAATATTTAAAATTTTTTTCTTTAAAAGTAAATAACTTGCCTCATTCATAAAATAAACTGATAAAAAGGTTTAAATGTCAAAATAGCAGCGGAAGTAAATGCTGTTTCAAAACAATCACTTAAAAATATTTCAACAAAACAAAATGAGTTTGGGCATAAAAATGATAAATAAACTGAAACATGAGGTACTCGGGTTCCTACTACTGCCGACCCAAGCTAGCTCACTGGTCCCCGTCCTCGGCCTCGACCTCATCAGTACCTACAACAATCAAAACTAGTGAGTCTAAAGACTCAGCATGCATATATCGTGAATAACAAGTAAAATATATCGTAAAATTTTCGCGTAACATAAACATATCGTATCGTATAGCGTAAGGTGAAAATCGTGTCATGGATAATTATAAATACGTGCATAACTGATAATCGTACGTAAAATGTTTGCTCGATAGAGCCCTGTCATAAAATAGCATATCATAATTTTCTGTTGAGATAATGTTCTACGCAAGTGGCCCATAACATATCATAACATAACATGCACGTCTGATCAGACTAAACCACAGTATACTAGGCGGTAGAGATCATCACAGCCCTTGGACTTGATATCCGTACCCATACATGAACATGAACCGGTCGTAGGTTACCGGGTAAAGTAATAATCCCATAAGCGTGAGGTGGCCACAAGACATATCGCATTTATCTCAAAAATAAACATTTTATATTTTTATGCACGTAATATAATTATAATCCTGTCTTTACTAAATGGTTTGGATCGTTCCCAGGCTCGCTGCGACCTAATTCTAACATGAGAAACATGCAAATAACTTAACTTGACCAACAATTCAAAATCGAGCTAAAAAAACGAGACTATTACGCCCAACAAACTTAATATTCAACCATGGATTCGTACCAACCCGAACCGACACTGAACCATCATTTAGCCATGATTAAAATACACCTAAAATACTGGAAAACATGACCCTAGGCTGTAGTACACGAAAAGATGTGAATGGTGGCCAAAATCCTGAAACGCTCTTTCGAGGGTCACTTTGGCACATTGCACAGTAAATTCTCGTACGACCTCTAAACTTAATCAAATAACAAACCGCAAAAAACATGACCTTCCTAACTAAATGAGGTCTTGTCCAGTCCAAGGAGATAGGATAAATGCCAACCAAGAACTCGAAACAAGCCTCTGAACCGAAGCCCAAAGCTACTGTCAAAAAAATACAGCAGCAGCTGTTGTGCTTCCTTGTTTCGTTTAAAAGGCTAATTGCCATTGGGGCTTGGCAATATGGCCTGCAGTGCCACATCGGTAGCAAGTATAAGAACCAAACTTGCACTCTCCCCTGTGATGCCTACTGCACTTGGGACACAAGGGCCTCTCTGGATCAAATGGAACTGCTGATGGTTTAGGACTCGACTCAAACTTGCCTTTTCCTTTGAAACGATCCTTTCCTCTTTGATTCGAACCCTGGCCTCTTTGAGCAATGGCCTGCTGTCTAGCCTGTCTCTCTCTTGCAATATCTTTCTCATCTTGCTCGGCCAACAAAGCCTAAGCCACAATCTCTTTGAATGTCACTGCCTTCGACATATTGATGTCCCTTCTGATCTCTACTCTAAGGCCTCTAATGAAATGAGCACCCTTGTCTTTGTCATTGGAGGCAATATACGGGGCAAAGAGACAGCCCTCTTCGAACTTCAGAATATACTCATCGACATTCATACCTCCTTGACGAAGCTCCAAAAACTCAGTCACCTTCCGAGCTCGAAGTGCATCAGGGAAGTACTTGTCATAGAAAAGATCAGTGAACTCCTGCCACTTCAATGCCGGTACATCCACACTTACCTTGGTAGCATTCCACCAAATGCGTGCAGCTTTGACTAACATGAACACTGCACAACTGATTCTGTCCTTGTCTTCAAAGTTAAGATGATCAAAAATAGCCTCAAGTGCCTTGATCCACTCTACTTCCACCAATGGATCAGTGCTTCCTGCAAAATCAGGCGGATCCATTCTCTTGAAAGCAGTAAATACCCCATCGGTTCCAACTGTTTGAACCACTTGGTCTCTTCCTTGGCCTCTACCTTGACCTGCACCTTGCATATGGAGTAACTGTTGGATCTGCTCACTATGGACCTTGGCTTGCTCTTTCAATAACTTTCCGAACTCGTCGACAACTCTAGATGAAGAACTATCCTCACCCTCTGAAGCCTTTCTCTTAGGAGGCATAACTCCTACAATGTGCTCACATAATATATATCAACCAATAACAATGAATAGATGCAAGAAAAGACATACCCGGACCGTTGAAAGTAGACGAAGTCATATGCATTGGTCCAAAGAACGGTGCTCTGATACCACTAAATGTAACACCTCTGACCGGTTTTAATAAAATAACAGCGGAATTTAAATAAACATTTCTTTGAAAGGGAGGAAGGATTTAAAAATTTTCTTGACAACCACATAAATTCACTTTTTACAAACAAAAGTATATACATGATCAATCAAATGATGAAACCAAAATACAAAATATCATTTGTATGATCATGTCCAAAGAGCTATCAAAATATCTTCTTCCTTCCATCTATGATATGCATATGACCCCGGCTCCAATCAACGTCCTGGTCCATCGCTCTTATCTGCATCACATGAAATAACTGAAATGAGTATAAAACTCAGCAAGTGGAACTCTTACATAACAATGGATACATAGCATACTCTGTAAAACATGACTTTGAAAACATTAAATACCATCAACTCTGAAACATGAATATTCTGAAACATGAATATCATAGCAATAATAACAATAACGATGGTATTTCTCTTTACTCTGGTTGGATTGATATCTATATAGTATCTCTATCTCTGTACCTATATCCCATCGATATAAATCGACAACTCTGAGGGATATAAGCCTATGGTCGTTGATCAACTAATTACATGCAATCTCTGACTATGTATCTATCAATCCATAAAACATTTAAACTCTCTCTTGGGCATTTTATCAAACACTTTGCATACTCTTTCTCTTGTATTCCCTTTTTCACAATTGAGACATAAAATGCCTCCAATATATATAGAAAGTGTATCAATACATAATCATGAATCAAATGAAGGGAATAGCACATTAAAACCATTGAAATACCTACCATACATATATTATCATGTGAGCACAAGAATGAAATTCCACTTACAACCCTTGGAGCAATTGATTCTAATCTCTTGGTACAAAACCTACAACAATAAACCATGAATAACACCATCAACAACTCAATAGTCCAACAACAATACCATAAAGCCATAAAACCAACACCATCAACAACCCATATCATCTCCAACACCAAAAACTAAGAATAAACTAGACCAAAAGCTTACCTTAGCTTCCTTGAACCCAAAACCATCTTGATCTCAATTCAATAATCCAACAAAATGCTTGAATCAAAGGAAGGAAATGAAAGGAAAAGGAACCCTAGCTTTCTTGTTCTGAAGAAACCGAGAGAATGGGAAAGAAATGAGAGAAAATGAAGTCTCCACCTATTTTATACCTTAAAACACCAAAAACACGACTTTACTGTTCACAGACCGCGGGTGCGCTAGCCCATGCACCGCGGGTGCGCTATGCCTTCGGCAACTCATCCAAAAATTTGAAACAGTAGACCGCTGGTGCGGTCATCTTTTAGAGCGCGGGTGCGCTCTCCACTCTGCGCATAGCTTCTCCAAAGATCGCCTCCGAAACGCCTTTTCCCATCATAATTTGGAAAAATGGTAAACTACAAAGTTGTAGCTCTATGTCTTTTCTTGAACCTCTCAAAATTTCGGATCATTTGAAGGTCTGAGTAAAAAGTTATGCTAAATCTCCCAACATGTGTCACAGGAGGAACGTCGAAACACACGACACACTTCGGGGCACTTTTGGCTTACCTTCCACAATGATTTGAACAAAACTCAAAATAAGAAAGTTACACCTCTATGTCTTATCTAACTACTCCAATTGGCCTCATACCAATTGGCTCAACATACGAATTATCATGAATTTAATCGTAATGACGCTACAATCAAACTACACAACATCTATCATCAACAATACTATAAATCATAAATCGCCATCCTTAACATCAAAACTATACTTAAACTTACCCAAATAGCCAATAATCATACGAAATCTTAAACCATACCGTTCACCAGGCTTGGCTATTACACATATGATCAACCATGCATTGATCTAGACATCATGTGGTATTGTATGAACCAAGGGTTAAGGGCTAAAAGTGATGCGAACACGGATGGTCAGGCGCCAAGGAAAGCATGGGACCCTTTGGAGTTGCCGGAGGGACCAATCACGAGGGGACGATTGAAGAAGTTCAAGGAAGCGTTGCACGGACTTATGAGCAATGAAGAAGGTCTTACAAGCAAGGTGCAAAGTGCTGGAGGGTTTTTGATGCATGGAAGTGAGTTTGGAAGTCACAAGAACATTATTCAAGTGATAGATGAAGTTGAGTCCAGCAGCATCGGCGCCCGAGCGGTCAAATATTACCGCCCGAGCGCCATACTTACTGTCCGAGCGCGAGTAGTACAGAAGCCTTGGCGCTCGAGCGGTAATATTCTACCGTCCGAGCGCGAGTCAGTTTCGGGAAGAATCCTAGTTTCCTAGTTAGAGTTTTAATTATTATGGCAACTAGATTTTTTTTTGTTATCTTTTGATATAAACATATGTTGCACAAAATTTTGGAGAACTTTTCAGATTCATTATTTGATATTTTATCAAAGTTTAGAGTTTTCTCTCAAACTTTTCAAAGCTTCGTTTTGTTATTCAAAAATCAAACTTATCAAAGTTTTTAACTTTGTGGCGTTTTTCGATCGTGCTTGTGCGGATTGTCGTCGACTTGTTCTTCGAAGGTTCGTTATAATATCGGTTGTTTATCTCGTGATTATTTGTTGCTAGACTTTTCAAAGTTTAGAGGCGAAAATCACAACACACACGCTTGATTCAAAAGATCGGGACAACAACGATTCTTTGTTCGTCAGTGAATTGAGGGCGCGATTTGATTTTAATCGTGTTTGCTATTCGTTCGTACAAAGATTCACATCATTTGGTATTAGAGCTTAGGTTCATTGAAATTCAAGCAAGTTATCTTGTTATTAAATTTGCAGATCTGTATTATTTCTTCGTTTGTTTTCAGATCTGTTTTGGTCTATCGTTCTTCGTAGATTTTTTCGTGAATCTGTGATTCTCGAAATTTGTTGGTGTCTTTTTTTTTTGGGATTTTCGAGTAGCACTCAGCAAAAAAAAAAAAAAAAAATTCCGAAAATCCACAATTATTTCTTTTTGATATTTTGTTCTATTCCCTTTTGTGAGTCATACACACTTGCCTCACACAGTCAAAAAAAAAATTATTATTATTGATCTTCAAATTACTTCTCTACGCAGTCCAAGTGAGTCGATCACATTTGTTCACAAGCTTAAACTTGATTGTTTGATAAATTCAAATACAAAGCTTGAGCACCTTGAGAGGACTCTCGAACTTGAGTGACATTAGTTGAGTGTGAGTGAATTTTCTTTGGAGTGATTAGTGAGTATTTGTTGTGAGCCAAAAAAAAAAAAAAAATTTGTGAGAAAAGACGAGTGAATTTCTTTGGAGTGACCGTGAGCATTTGGGTGAGGATTATTTTGTTTGTACTAACGTTTTCTTGCAGGTACAAGTTTGAAATTAGATGGAGAGGGAGGTAGGAGATAGTTCGAACCCGGGGTTGTCTAAGGTTCAAATGGAAGCGTTATTTGGGCATTTTAGTAGGATGATGTCGACCCAAATGGAGTCGTTACATGAAAGGTTGGATAAGCTTGAGGTTGGTGTTAGTGGGAGTAAGTCTAAACCTGAGGATTTGAGTAGAGAGGATGAGGAGTATGACTTGGGTGGAGATGAGGAGAGTCAAAATGAAAATTGAGGTAGGAATGGAAGAGGTAGAGGATACGGTAGAGGAAAAAGAGGAGCCGTACGGGGCAGATATGATGGGGATAGGGAAGATGGTAACATGGGTAGCATTAAGATGAAAATTCCATCGTTCCATGAGAAATCTGACCCGGAGGCGTATTTAGAGTGGGAAAAGAGGGTAGAGTTTGTGTTTGAGTGTCACCACTACATCGAACAAAAGAAGGTGAGGTTGGCGGTGGTGGAATTCTTAGATTATGCTATCATTTGGTGGGATCAACTAGTGACCACTAGAAGGAGGTATAATGAGAGACCTATTGAATCTTGGGATGAGATGAAGAGGGTCATGAGGAAAAGGTTTGTGCCCAATCACTACTATAGGGAGATGTTTAAGAGGTTACAAACTTTGAGGCAAGGGTTGACGAGTGTCGAGTACTACTATAAGGAGATGGAGGTAGTCATGATTAGGGCAAATATTGAGGAGGATAGTGAGGCGACCATGGCTCGTTTTCTTTGTGGTTTGAACAGGGAAATTCAAGATCAAGTGGAGCTCCGGCACTACTTGGATCTAGACGAGATGGTGCAAATGGCCATAAAAGTGGAGCAACAACTCAAAAGGCGTGGAGTTGGCCGCACCAATCAAACTGGGGGTTCATCATCTTCTTGGAGATCAAATGCGGTGAAGCGTGAAGAGAATAAGGTGGTGACCAAGCCCAAATTTGAGACCAAACCAGAGGCGCCTAAGCAAGGAGTACAAGGTAAATCTGAAACTCCTTCTAATCGATCTAGAGATGTTAAATGTTTTAGGTGTCAAGGGTTAGGGCATATTTCTAGTGAATGTCCTAATAAAAGGGTGATGATCTTAAATGAGTATGGTGAATATGAGTCCCAAAGTGAGAGTGACGATGATGAGATGGCCTGCGTTAGAGGATCCTAATGAGGGATATGAAGCGGTTATAGGTGAAGCACTAGTGACTAGGCGTATCATGAGTGCCCAAGTCAAGGAGGAGGAGACTAACCAAAGAGAGAACTTGTTCCATACTAGGTGTTTTGTGAATCAAAGGGTTTGCAACTTAATCATAGATGGGGGGAGTTGTACTAATGTGGCAAGTGTTGAAATGGTGGAGAAATTGGGTTTACCTACACTAAAACACCCTCGACCATATAGGCTTCAATGATTGAATGATTGTGCGGAAGTGAAGGTAACAAAACAAGTGCTAGTGCCTTTTTCTATTGGGAAGTATGTGGATGAGGTTTTGTGTGATGTGGTACCCATGCATGCATGTCATATCTTGTTGGGTAGACCTTGGCAATTTGATAGGCGGGTGGCACATGATGGATACAAGAATAAGTACTCCTTTGTATTGAAGAAGGAAACCATTGTATTACTTCCTTTGTCCCCAAAGCAAGTGTTGGAGGACCATTTAAAAAAAAGAAGAGAGATGAGGCCGAAAAAAAGAGTGAACTAAAAAGTGAGATGGCCTTTGAAAACAAAAATGAGATGGCTGAAAAAAAGAGTGATAAAAAGAGTGAGATGGCCATACAAAAGAAAAATGAGAGGGAAGAAAAAGAGAGGAAAGAAAATGAGAGGAAAGAAGCAAAAAAGAAATAATATATGGCCCAAAAAAGTGAGTTGAAACACTTGTTGCACACACATGAACCACTTGTGTTGATTCTTTATAAAGAGATCCTCTTTAACACAAGTGATATAGCCGGCTCCCTTCCGAGCATTGTTATTTCACTATTGCAGGAATTTGATGATATATTTCCGGAGGAGCTACCTCAAGGACTACCGCCTTTGAGGGGGATTGAACACCAAATTGATTTGGTGCCCGGGAGTGCATTGCCAAATCGTCCAGCTTATAGGAGCAATCCGGAGGAGACGAAGGAGCTTCAACGGCAGGTAAGTGAGTTGTTAGATAGGGGTTTTGTGCGTGAGTCCATGTCACCTTGTGCGGTACCTGTTTTATTAGTTCCTAAGAAAGATGGCTCATGGCGTATGTGTGTAGATTGTAGGGCAATCAATAACATAACCATTAAGTATAGGCATCCCATACCTAAGCTAGATGATATGTTAGATGAATTGCATGGTGCTTGTATCTTTAGCAAAATTGATTTGAAGAGTGGTTATCACCAAATTAGGATGAGAGAAGGTGATGAGTGGAAAACTGCTTTTAAAACCAAATACGGGTTATATGAGTGGATGGTCATGCCTTTTGGCTTAACTAACGCTCCTAGCACCTTTATGAGGTTAATGAACCATGTCTTGCGTGCATACATAGGGAAGTTTATTGTTGTTTACTTTGATGATATTATAGTGTATAGCAAGGACTTGGGTGAGCATGTTAATCACTTGAGATTTGTACTAATCACATTAAGGGCTGAAAATTTGTATGCTAACTTAAAGAAGTGTGATTTTTGTACAAACAAACTTGTCTTTCTTGGTTTTGTGGTAAGCTCACAAGGGATACAAGTTGATGAAGACAAGGTAAGTGCTATTCGAGATTGGCCAACGCCTACTACTGTTGGTCAAGTCCGAAGTTTTCATGGTCTTGCAAGCTTCTATAGGAGGTTTGTAAAAGATTTTAGCACGTTGGCCGCACCAATGACGGCAGTGATCAAGAAGAACGTTCCATTTCATTGGGGCGAGGAGCAAGAGAAGTCCTTTAATATTATCAAGCAAAAATTAATTAATGCTCCTTTACTTGTTTTACCTGATTTTGCTAATACTTTTGAAATTGAATGTGATGCTTCAGGTGTAGGTATTGGTGGAGTGTTGATGCAAGGAGGGCGGCCGGTGGCATACTTTAGTGAGAAGCTCAATGGAGCAGCGCTGAACTATCCCACGTATGATAAGGAGTTCTACGCACTTGTGAGGACCCTAGAGACGTGGCAGCACTACTTGAGGCCTAAGGAGTTTGTGATTCATACGGATCATGAATCCCTAAAGCACCTTAAGGGGCAACAAAAGCTGAACAAGTGGCATGCCAAGTGGGTGGCGTTCATAGAGACATTCCCCTACATCATCAAGTACAAGCAAGGTAAGGAAAATGTAGTGGCCGACGCACTGTCACGAAGGTACGTACTAATCTCTACCTTGGAGTCAAAAGTTTTGGGGTTTGAGCATGTGAAGGAATTGTATGTGCTAGATGAGGACTTTAAGAGTTTGTTTGAAACTTGTATGCATGGTTCACATGATAAATTTTATTTGCATCATGGTTTCTTGTTTAGAGAAGATAGGTTGTGCATCCCTAAATCATCCATTCGTGAGCTACTTGTGAGGGAGGCACATGGGGGTGGCTTAATGGGACATTTTGGTGTGGCTAAAACTTTAAGTGCATTGCATGAACATTTCTATTGGCCACACATGAAACGTGACGTTGAGCGTGTTTGTGATAAGTGCATTACTTGTAGGCAAGCTAAATCTAAAACACAACCACATGGCTTGTATACGCCACTTCCCGTCCCTAGTGAACCTTGGGTTGATATTTCTATGGACTTTGTTTTGGGGTTGCCTAGGACAAAGAAGAGGAGGGATTCTATATTTGTTGTTGTGGATAGGTTTTCTAAGATGGCACATTTTATTGCTTGTCACAAAACTGATGATGCATCTCACATTGCGGACCTATTCTTTAGAGAAGTCGTTGGGTTGCATGGCATGCCTAGGACTATTGTTTCCGATCGCGATGTTAAATTCTTGAGTTACTTTTGGAAGACGTTGTGGGCTAAACTTGGCACAAAATTGTTGTTTTCTACTACATGTCATCCTCAAACGGATGGACAAACTGAAGTTGTAAATAGAACTTTAGGAACACTTTTGCGTGCTATTCTTAAAAAGAACTTAAAGAATTGGGAAGATTGTTTACCATTTGTTGAGTTTGCGTATAATCGTTGCATGCATTCAACTACACATTATTCGCCATTTGAGATTGTTTATGGTTTTAATCCTTTGACTCCGTTGGATTTGATGTCTTTACCTGTGAGTGAAAGGTTAAATATGGATGGCAAAAAGAAAGCTGAATTTGTTAGGGATTTGCATGAAAAGGTCAAGGCCAATATTGAAAAGAAGAATGAGAAAAATGCCAAGCAAGCCAACTAGGGAAAGAAGAAGGTGGTATTTGAGAAGGGAGATTGGGTGTGGTTACACTTGAGGAAGGAAAGGTTCCCCGAGAAGAGACGTTCAAAGCTATTACCTAGGGGCGGTGGACCATTTCAAGTCCTTGACAGGATCAATGACAATGCCTACAAACTCGACCTACCAGGTGAGTATAACGTGAGTTCTGCTTTTAATGTTAGTGACTTGTCGTTGTTTGATGTAGGTGACGAGCTGGATTTGAGGACAAATCCTTTTCAAGAAGGGGAGGATGATGCGAACACGGATGGTCAGGCGCCAAGGAAAGCATGGGACCCTTTGGAGTTGCCGGAGGGACCAATCACGAGGGGACGATTGAAGAAGTTCAAGGAAGCGTTGCACGGACTTATGAGCAATGAAGAAGGTCTTACAAGCAAGGTGCAAAGTGCTGGAGGGTTTTTGATGCATGGAAGTGAGTTTGGAAGTCACAAGAACATTATTCAAGTGATAGATGAAGTTGAGTCCAGCAGCATCGGCGCCCGAGCGGTCAAATATTACCGCCCGAGCGCCATACTTACTGTCCGAGCGCGAGTAGTACAGAAGCCTTGGCGCTCGAGCGGTAATATTCTACCGTCCGAGCGCGAGTCAGTTTCGGGAAGAATCCTAGTTTCCTAGTTAGAGTTTTAATTATTATGGCAACTAGATTTTTTTTTGTTATCTTTTGATATAAACATATGTTGCACAAAATTTTGAAGAACTTTTCAGATTCATTATTTGATATTTTATCAAAGTTTAGAGTTTTCTCTCAAACTTTTCAAAGCTTCGCTTTGTTATTCAAAAATCAAACTTATCAAAGTTTTTAACTTTGTGGCGTTTGTCGATCGTGTTTGTGCGGATTGTCGTCGACTTGTTCTTCGAAGGTTCGTTATAATCTCGGTTGTTTATCTCGTGATTATTTGTTGCTAGACTTTTCATAGTTTAGAGGTGAAAATCACAACACACACGCTTTATTCAAAAGATCAGGACAACAACGATTCTTTGTTCGTCAGTGAATTGAGGGCGCGATTTGATTTTAATCGTGTTTGCTATTCGTTCGTACAAAGATTCACATCAAAAAGCCAACCAAGATCCATCCCAAAACCTCAAGAGCCGAAACTCACTCACAAAAAAATCAGAAAATGAAGCCGAGGGACATGTGTTTGTTTTGTTTAAAAAACCGATGGGATCATGAACCAAGCCATGAAAGGTCATCTTGGTCACGTCCTATAAATGCTAAGGAAGCGATCTAAGCATGGCTACAGCCCCTAGGACAGCCATGGTTCGAACACACACCTTAGACAACCACCATGAAAATCGAGACTCAAAAATCTGCAACTATGAAGAGTTGCTGTCCATTTTGTTTTACTGAGGCGAATGGACTTAAACCGATGGACCAATATGATCCTAACACACTCTAGTACATGCCTAGATGCAGCCTTGGGTGCCTGGAATCGAGCCAACCTCCTGAAACCACAAAACCATCAAAACCGTGAGGCACAAATGAGAACCAAAAATACTGCACAGAATTTTTTTCAGAAAGTTGCTGTCATGATTTCGATTTTTCTATAAAAATCATGGACAAGTAATGTTTTAAAATATTTATATGACTTGATTGAAGAGCAAAGAAACCATATATACATGCCTGGAATTTGATTTTCGAAAGAACAAACCAAAACGACGAAAGCGGCGCGGCAGAGACGGAGTTCCTTTTATTTTCTTACTTCTCTCTCTTATTCTCTTGTTGAAGACTCACAATTTTTGCTACTGATTTTACTATGAAATTTCGAATGAGAGGAGGGGGAAATGGCTAGGGAAATGAATGGGGAAGTTTACTAATTAAATTGAGAGTTTAGATGGCAAATCAAATCCTTCTATCCTAGTTGTTTGTTAGATAGGAAAATGATATGATATTAAGGGATTGAGGGTTTATTTAGGAGGTGAGGTGGCCGATTTTTAGTGATCAAAGGAAAGGGAGAATATTGCTTAAATCATTAATTATTAGTAATTAAAATGAAGGAAATATCATACCAAGAAAAGGATTAAGGAAATGTATCAAAATGGAGAGTTGCCAACTTAATTAAGTCTACCATGGGGTGGCCGAAATCTTGGAATAAAAATGGAGGGGAAATATTGCTAAATTATTGAATTTTAACTCTTTAAAGTTTTAAACACTAATTATGTATTTTAGTGAAATAGTAAATTTAATTTATGATGGTAATTTTCTTGCATGCATGGCTAATTCTTTAAAATAAATTACTAACATGTTAAGTTACAATTTCTTAAATAAAATAAGCCTAGATTAACTTATCTCAAATCATTACACAATTTAATTTAGGCTTTTAATTAATTATTGGACACAGAAGACTTATTTACTACTTAACTCCAATTAATTAAATAAATCCTTAAACATTCTTTTACATTAAAATAAATTATTCTTTATCTTAAATTAAGTCTAGGAATATTTTTTTATTATTAAAATTTATCTCAATACTCCAACTCCAGTCCGGCCTCGCTTATTTAACTGAAAAGATAAAACTAAACCTTTGCGTAAAATAAATAATCATAACTCAACAAATTTTAAAAAGAATGAATTTAAACCCTCATGCAAAAAAATCATTTTAATTTAAATAATAATAATTATGCATGATTTATACGTAGTCTAGTTTAACGGGTTCTACGGTAGCTATCTATGCATTGCTGGATTCGGGAGCTACACACTCTTTCATATCCGAGACTTTTGTTAAGCGACTGAATAATACACCTGAGGATATGGGATTGGGTTTCAAAGTTTCTATTCCTTCCGGTGATCAAATGGTCACTACAAGTATTGTGAAGAATATGGAGCTACGTTTATATAAATATGTTGTTTGGGCAGATCTTATTGTACTCCCTATGCCTGAATTCGATATTATACTTGGTATGGATTGGTTATCAGTGAATGGAGCTTTGATAGATTTTCGATAGAGGACACTGTCTATTCGACCGTCTAGTGGGAGATCTTTTGTCTTTGAGGCGACAAGGAACAAGCAAATGCCGCACATTATATCTTGTATGTGTGCGAGGAAAATTATGAGATGAGGTTGCCAAGCTTTTCCAGCATGTATCATTACAGCACATGCTCCTATCTGTCGGAAGTTTAAAGATGTTGATATTGTCAAATATTTTCCTAGTGTCTTTGCTGAGGACTTTTCTTGCATTCCAACTGACCGTGAAGTGAAATTTTCTATTGAGTTGATGCTGAGCACTGTACCCATTTCTAAAGCACCTTATCGTTTAGCACTTGCTGAAATAAAAGAATTAAAGATCAAATTAAAGAATTGCTAGACAAGGGTTTCATTCGCCCTAGTTGTTCTCCCTGGGACGCACCAGTATTGTTTGTTAAGAATAAGAATGGTACTATGCGACTCTCAATTGATTATCGAGAGCCTAATAGAGTCAGTATCAAGAATAAATATTCCCTACCAAGAATTGAAGACTTATTTGATAAGTTGCAAGGAGCACCGATATTCTCAAAGATAGATCTTCGTTCTTGAAACCATCAATTGAAAGTGAAGGAGTCCGACGTTCACAAGACTGTTTTTAGGACTCATTATGGGCACTATGAGTTTATGGTCATTCCATTTGGGTTGACTAATGCGCTAGCGATTTCCATGGATCTCATGAATCGTGTTTTTCAGCCGTATCTAGATCAGTTTGTTATAGTCTTCATCGATGATATTTTGATCTATTCAAATAGTAAAGATGAGCATAGTCGGCATTTGAGTACAGCACTGCAAGATAGGAAAAACTATGCAAAGTTCAGCAAGTGTGAGTTTTGGCTTGATAGAATAGCATTTTAGGCCACGTCATTTCTAGTGATGGAGTGGAGGTTCTCAGCCGAATAAGAAACCATACATAAGACCCATAGAGTTTTAAGTTATTTTTGAGAGATGTTTTGTTTGTACCAGACTGGGTGAAGAACATTATTTCCATTTCTATGTTAGATAAAGATGGATTTTCTTGTTTATTTAGCAAAGGTGTTTGCAATATTTACAAGAATGAATGTTTAATTGGTATTGGAGAACTTGAAAATGATCTACACCATAAAATTGAAAGATATTCCACTTAACAATGTCCAAGCAATAACAACAACAAACAAGCGCAAACAAGATACTCTAAATTCGGCACAATTATGGCATGCTCGATTAGGACATATTTCCCTAAGAAGGATGAACAAGTTAGTGGGAGTGGGCATGTTTGATATGTCTGATATTAATGTTCTCACGACTTGTGAATCCTGTCTGAAAAGAAAGATGACCAAAATTCCCCTTAAGGGCCATGTGGAGCGAGCCAAAGGGTTATTGGATTTGATCCATACCGATGTGTGTGGTCCGCTTAGCATAACCACTAAGCATGGACATGCCTACTTCATCACTTTTACCGATGACTTTTCGAGGTATGGGTATGTGTATTTGATGAAATACAAGTCTGAAGCCTTTGAAAGGTTCAAAGAATTCAGAAGTGAAGTAGAGAAACAGTTGGGACGAAGCATCAAGACACTTCGATCGGATCGAGGTGGTGAGTAATTGAGTGCCGAGTTCCAAGAGTATCTTAGGGAGAATGGGATTCTCTCGCAGTGGACTCCGCCCGCTACACCGCAGTTGAATGGTGTTTCGGAGCGTCGTAACCGGACTTTGATGGACATGGTTTGGTCTATGATGGGGTTCACGGAGTTGCCCCCATCCTTTTGAGGATATGCGCTTGAGACAGCGGCACTGTTGTTGAACAATGTCCATTCAAAGGCAGTTGACAAGACACCATATGAGATATGGATGGGTAAGCCACCCAAATATTCTTATCTTAGAATATGGGGGTGCCCTGCTTATGTGAAGCAGGTAGTGAGAGATAAATTGGATAGTCGATCCATTTTATGTTACTTTGTGGGATATCCAAAGAATTCTGTTGGATATTACTTCTATCATCCCCAAGAAAAAAAGGTGTTTGTTTCTAGGAATGCAACCTTTTTGGAAAAGTAATTTCTATTGGATAGAAAAGGGGATATGATAGAACTCGAAGAGGTTCGAGAGACACCCACAATTATAGAACCCACACCCGAAGAGCCAAGAGAGGAGATACAAGCCCCTAGAAGATCCGAGAGAGTCTCGAGACTACCTATGAGGTATGGTCTGCTTCTTGAAGAGGGCCATGATGAGCCTATCCATGGATGTGATCCAAGGACCTTCAAGGAAGCGTTATCTGATGCCGATTCATCCAAGTGGCTTGAAGCGTTGGAATCTGAGATGAATTCCATGCATTCGAACCAAGTGTGGAATCTCGTGGATCCACCTGAGGGAATTGTTCCCATAGGGTGTAAATGGATTTACAAGAGGAAACTTAGGGCGGATGGGAAGGTATTGACCTTCAAGGCGCGATTGGTGGCAAAAGAATATACTCAAAGACAAGGAGTTGAATTTGAGGAAACCTTTTCTCCAGTTGCAATGTTCAAGTCCATAAGGAATTTTCTAGCCATAGCTGCATGGTATGACTATGAGATATGGCATATGGATGTTAAGACAGCCTTTCTTAATGGGGATATTAAGGAAGAGATTTACATTTCTCAACCCGAAGGGTTTACATCTATCGGAAGTGAGCATATGGTATGCAAACTTCAAAGATCTATTTATGGTCTAAAGCAGGCATCTAGGAGTTGGAACGTTAGATTCGATAGTACAATCAAAGATTTTGGTTTTGCTAAGAATCCTGAGGAACCCTGTGTGTATAAGGTCAGTGGGAGTGCTGTGACAATCCTTGTGCTTTATGTTGATGACATTCTACTCATTGGGAATGATGTAGCGATGTTGCAATCAACTAAGATATGGTTAGCGAGTAAGTTCTCAATGCAGGACTTGGGTGAAGCATCTTTTGTATTAGGAATACAGATCTATAGAGATAGATCAAAAAGATTGCTTGGTCTCACCCAGTCCACATACATTGATACCATCGTGAAGCGGTTCTCGATGGATGAGTCCAAGAGAGGACATCTACCAATGTGTCATGGCGTGTCCCTATCCAAGTCTATGTCTCCCAAGACTGATGCAGAGATAGCGGTGATGACAAGCATTCCCTATGCATCTGCGATTGGTAGCATTATGTATGGGATGATATCTACACGTCCTGACGTGGCTTTTGCACTAAGTGTAGTGAGTAGATATCAATCCAACCCTGGTCTTCCACACTGGAAAGCTGTGAAAGATATCCTCAAGTATTTGAGAAGGACCAATAAGTTGTTCTTGGTCTATGGGGGTGGAGAACTGAAATTGGTAGGCTATACCGACTCTAGCTTCCAAAGCGATATCGATGACTCGAAGTCAACCTCTGGGTTCATATTCATGCTCAATGGTGCTGCTGTCTCTTGGAAGAGTTCCAAGAAAGACAGTATTGCGGATTCTACCACTGAGGCAGAATATATTGCTGCATCAGCTGCAGCAAAGGAGGCTGTTTGGATAAGGGATTTCGTCCAAGAGTTGGGCGTCATTCCTAATGGAGTTGCTCTAGTATCGGTGTTTTGTGACAACACGGGATCCATTGCTCAAGCAAAGGAGCCGAGGTCTCATCAGAAGTCCAAACACGTATTGAGAAAGTACCACATCCTCAGAGAGATCGTGGAAAGAGGAGATGTCACAATTGACAAAGTCGGCTCCGCAGATAATGTTGCTGATCCGCTAACTAAGCCTTTACCTGGGCCATTATTCGAGAAGCATCGCAAATTGATGGTTTTGAAGCATATGGGTAGTTGGCTCTAGTGCAAGTGGGAGATTGTTAGAGTAGGTGCACGTCGAGCCAAGTTTTGGCCGAGTGTTCACAATGAAACTCTATGTATAAACAATCTTTATTTTAATAATATTTGAAATTATTATTGGCACATCTTTATCTGAATACTCATGCTAGTTGCATAGATAAAGCCCTTGAATATACAAATAGTAGAAAGAATATGAGATGCTCATATGATGAGTATCATGAAACTAATATTTGGAATACTGTATATTCTAAACAGTTCCTAGTCGATTCAGCCGCGGCTAAGAAGGATATAGGCCGCTCGAGTTCGAGACTAGTATCTGCGATGTGAGTACCATTGGTAGGGGACATTGTGATGTCCGAGCATGCAGATAGGTGCTCCTGGTAGAGTTCACTGAACAACCCTCCATAAAGGACTTTTCAAGTGGTTCTCACTTATCGAGTGGAAACGTCCTAGTTTATGGTTGTACACCATTAGTCCTTATGATCCGGGACAACATTGAGACTCTATGTGCTAGCACTACACTTTGACTTGTTTACCGACTCTCAAGGGTTCATCAGGTGGCAAGGTTGGATGTTCTGTCGAAACATATAGGAGTCGATGCATTGTAGTCGGGGATTCACCGCTTACCTTTGGGTATGGATATCCTATGTGTATGTAGTATGAAATCTCTGATCAGAGTATGGTGGTAATTATGAAAGGCGTTTCATAGATTACACCATCGATGCAACTACAACATGACAAATAGTATCGATTCATTGACAACTCTCGATATACCAATGGTTGTCGAATCGGTCGGGATATATGAGTTGAAGGGACCGTACTGTACGGTAACCATAATTGAATGGTTCTTGCAGGCACTATCATTTGATACCTAGGGAATCATGTAAGCGATGCTGCTAGACGTTTAACATGATTGGTTGGGTACTATCGTACTTGAGTTCTAACATTCTTGTTATCAAGGAGTTAATAGGTAAGAATGGAGCAATTGGGGTATGCTCATATAAGGACATGTTTAGTCCGAATCACATGGAGATGTGAACCCACGGCTAGTTGTATCAATGAACCATTGAGGACGACACAAGTGCTAGCTTTCTGGATCTCGTTGAGAAGTTAAAATAGTTCAATGTGTTGAACGACTTATAAATGAGTTTATAAGCATAAAGAAAAATAGAAGTATAACTTCTATGAGAGAAATATAATTTTTAATTTATGAATATGTTCCTAAATTAAAAGTAGGCCAAATGAATAATTTATTTGAAAATTGTGATTTTCATAAACATTATTATGGACTAAATTAAATTAATTCAGGTGTGGGATTAATTAAACACTAGTGGGCCTAGTGGAGTCCAAATAATTAAATTAATTCAAGTGTTGAATTAATTAAATAACATTGGGCCTTGTAGAGCCCAATTGGAAATAATTATTTAACTAGTGGGCTTGAGTAAAATTAAGTAAAGTTTAATTGGGCTCAAATATGTTTGAGACAATTAAATTAAAAAGTCCATGGGCCCTTTGTAAATGTTACAAGCCCACTAGGTTTTGCATGCTTGGGAGGTGAAGAGTTGTGGAATACTTTTTCATTAAAAATTGTTTGGCATTCAAAAGTGATGACTACTTTTCCCACAACCAAGGCAACTCTTCCCCCCCTCATTCTAGAAGCATATGGCCGAAAATTTCACCTCACTTTCTTTCCAATTTTTGTTCTTCAAGTTGTTGAGGAATTCATACTCTTCTCTTTGAAAAATCTTCTTATTTTTCTAGTGCAAAATAAGAAGGGTTCTAGCTAGTTGGTGGTGGGCCTAATTTTGGAGAAAGGAGGAGAGCTTGTAGATTTGTCTTGCCTTTGAAGAGCCAAGTTGTTTAAAACTTGGTTCCAGCCAAACATCAATCTTTTAAGATTGATAGGTAAATTTTCTTAACACCCTATGTACGACAAATGTGTTTAGTATATGTTACACACTAGTACTAATGTGCTCGATTTTTCTCTTGCAAAAACCGAAAATTTTGTACCTTCCGTTGCGCATTCGGGCACCTAAAATCGATCCCTTTCATTTCATTCGCCCTAGTTTTTCTCTGTGGGATGCACCGGTATTGTTTGTGAAGAAAAATGATGGTACTATGCGACTCTCAATTGATTATCAAGAGCTGATGTAACGTACCGTACTTTTACTACTTGAAATTTGCGGAAAAATTAAAAATTTTCTTGAATACGAAAAATAAAATCAATACGGTCGTCACTACATCATCCATTCACCAATAAAAATTTGCTGACAAAATGCTTGTTTCAAATATCGTAACCCACATCCAATCAGAGTATTTTAAACTGCATAAAAATCGTAAAAATAACGTGGGAGGTCCTCGGGTTTAACCAATATCATAGACGTGCCATAACGTAAAAACTTTCATAAACGTGCTTGCATACTTGTGCATACATAAACATACATGAACATCATTATTTTGCGTAGAGATATGTTTCAATGCAAGTGACCCATAACATAATCGCCTGATCAGACTAAACCACAGTACTGGGATGACAGGGGCGAACCCACTGCCGCATACATGAGAACCCCGTTCATGCTTTAACGGGTGGATTGGTCCCCGTTCATGCTTTAACGCTTTCCAATCCTGATTTAAACCCGTTCATGCTTTAACGGGGTGAGTTGGTCCCCGTTCATGATTTAACGCTTTCCAATCCCATACATACATTGTCACAAGACATTTAGCATACCTCTAAAACTTGAAAATAATTTTCTTGCACGTCAACATACTTACTTGGCATTGAGGGATCCGTTGGACTTCGACTGGGGCCACTGCTGCACATGCTAACATGAATTTAAGCTTAACTTACATAACCTGGACGTAGATAATCGTACTCACCCGAATCAATTAAATAGCTTAAGGCATCTTAAAACGCTCGGGACTTGACCTCATTTTAATCATCGTACTAACCCAAGACATGAAACTCCAAGACACAATAACATTTCCCAAACATATATGGTGCACACGGACCCCGTGCATGGGTCCGGGTAGGGGTCCATGTGGGCTCGCAAAAAGGAACACTCGGAAGAAGCAAGGACACGGACCCCGTGCCCAGGTTCGGCTCCAGGTCCGTGTAGACTTGGTAAACTTTGTCGTGCAGAAGGGAGAAGACACCGGGGTGTCCCCGTGCCCTGGTCCGTGTGGGGGTCCGTGTAGGCTCGCAAAAATGGCACCAAGAAGAAACAAAGGCACAGACCCCGTGCCAGGGTCCGTGTACGCAGGCAAGTTCGAAACCCACGAAAATTTAATACACGTATTGCTTAATGCTCTAAACTCAATCGTACGGACTATGAACCGACACCCCGAAACCCATCTTAGCATGCCATAACATCGAACTAAACTCGTACGGGCACCCAAAACCACGGCGTCCACCCTACTACACATACAATTCAAAAACATGGCAATTTACACCAACTCGTTTCCTACGATGTAATAGCCAAGCCTGGTGTACGGTACGGTTTAAGTTTTCATAAGTTTATTGACTACTTGGTCAAGTTTAGGTATAGTTTGGATGTTAAGAGTTTCGATTTATGATTTATAGTATGGTTAGTTATAGATGATGTGTAGTGCTTTTGTAGCGGCGTTACGATTAAATTCATGATAAATTGTATATTGATCCAAATGAGGTAAGGCCTTTTCAATTAGAAAGATAAGACATAGAGGTGTAACTTTCTTGTTTTGAGTTTTGTTCAAATCATTGTGGAAGGTTAGCCAAAAGTGCCCCGAAGTGTTTCGTGTGTTTCGACGATCCTCCAGTGACACATGTTGGGAGAATGGGCATAATTTTTTACTCAGACGTCCAATTGATCTGAAATTTTGAGGGATTCAAGATACGACATAGAGCTACAACTTTTTAGTTTACCACTTTTCCAAATTATGAAGGGAAGAGGCGTTTCAGAAGCGATCTTTGGAGAGGCAGTGCGTAGAGTGCGCGCCCGAGCGGGAATAAATGTCCGCCCGGGCGAGCCTACTTCGAAAATTTTGGATTTCTGGCCGTGAATTCTGCGCTCGGGCGGAAAAATATGTTCGCCCGAGCGGCCAGCAATGTTTAAAAATCGTGTTTTGGTATTTTTAGTGTTTAAATACAAGTGTTTGCCCTCATTTCTCTCATTTCCTCTATTCTTCTTGGTTCTTCACTTCAAGGGAGAGCTAGGGTTCTCATTCCTTCTTCATTTCCTTTGATTCAAGCTTCTTGTTGGGTTGTTGAAGTGAGAGCAAGATTATTTTGGGTTCAAAGAGCTAAGGTAAGCTTGTGGTTTTGTTTATTCTTGGATTTTGGTGTTGGGGAGAAATCATGGGTTTGGTGATGTGTTGATTTTATGGATTAATAGATATGGGTTTATGATTATTGAGTTGTTGATGGTTCAATACATGGTTTATTGTTGTAGGATTGCTACCAAGATTATAGATTCAAGGTGTTCTTGTGGTTTGTAAGTGAAAATTCATCCCTTGTGCTCACATGATGTTATATGTATTGTGTTTCAAAGGTTGTAATGTGTTATTCCCTTCATTTGCTTCATAGTTATGTATTGATTCATTTGTTATATCTATTGGAGGCATTGTATGTCTCAATTGTATTGAAAGGGAATACAAAGATATAGTATTCAAGGTGTTTGATAAAATGTCCCAAAGAAAGAGTTTAAATGTTTTATGGATTGATAGATACATAGTCAGAGATTGCATGCAATTAGTTGATCAACGACCATAGGCTTATATCCCTCAGAGTTGTCGATTTATATCGATGGGATAAGAGCACCACAGACAGAGTTACTATTGATATCAATCCACCATAGTAAAGAGAAATACCATCTCATTGTTATGCTATTGCTACGATATACATGTTTAAGAGTTGATGGTATTTTATGTCTTCAAAGCCATGTTTTACAGATTATTCTATGTATCATTGCTATGTAAGAGTTCCACTTGCTGAGTTTTATACTCATTTCAGTTATTTCACGTGATGCAGATAAGAACGACGGACCAGGACGTTGATTGTGGCCCGGAGTCATATGCATACGAAGTTGGAAGGAAGATGTTATTTTGCAAGTATTTTTGGATCATGATCATAGGAATGATATTTTGTTATATCATTTAAATGATCATTTATTTACTTTTAAACATTTTATGGTGATGTATTTTGAAACTCCTTCCATTTGATAGAAAATTTTAAATTCCGCTGCTATTTTTATTGTAAACGGGTCGAGGTGTCACATTTAGTGGTATCAGAGCACCGTTCTTCGGACCAATGCATATGACTTCGTCTACTTTCAACTGTCCGGGTATGTTTTCTTTTGCATCTATTCATTGTTATTTTTTGATATGTCTTTTGCGAGCACATTGTAGAGTATGCCTCCTAAGCGTAAGGCGTCAAGAGGGTGAGGATAGTTCTTCCTCGAGAGTTGTCGACGAGTTCGGCAAGTTGTTTAAAGAGCAGGCCAAAGTCCATAGCGAGCAGATTCAGCAGCTGCTTCGATTGCAATGAACAGGACAGGGTAGAGGCCAAGTGAGAGGCCAAGTAGCTCAGGCAGTTGGCACTGATGCCGTCTTTTCTGCTTTTAAGAGAATGGATCCACCGGAATTCGCAGGTAGCACTGATCCGTTAGTGGCTGTCGAGTGGGTCAAGGCGATTGAAGCAATCTTCGACCATCTTCAGTATGAGGATAAAGACAGGATCAGCTGTGCAGTATTCATGTTGATAAAGGCTGCACGTATCTGGTGGAATGCCACTAAGGTTGGTGTCGATGTTTCAGCTTGGAAGTGGCAAGAGTTCACAGACCTGTTCTATGACAAGTACTTTCCCGACGCACTTCGAGCTAGGAAGGTGACTGAGTGTCTGGAGCTTCGACAGGGAGGCATGAACGTTGATGAGTACATTCTCAAGTTCGAGGAGGGTTGTTTATTTGCTCCGTATATTGCTTCAAATGACAAAGATAAAGGTGCTCATTTCATTCGAGGCCTTAGAGCTGAGATCAGGAGAGATATCAACATGTCCAAGGCTGTGACTTTCAAAGAGATTGTGTCTAAGGCGTTGTTGGCCGAACAAGACGAGAAGGATATCGCCAGAGAGAGGCAGGAGAGGCATCAAGCTGTTGCTCAGAGAGGCCAGGGCTCGAATCAGAGAGGCAAGGATCGTTTCAAAGGGAAGGGCAAGATGGAATCGAGTCCTAGACCACCGCCAGTTCCAGTTGATCCTGAGAAGCCGCTGTGTCCTAAATGCAGCAGACATCATCGAGGAGAGTGCAGATTTTGCACTCATATGTGTTATCGTTGTGGCACGGCTGGCCACATTGCTAAAGATTGTCCAAGGGGAGCGAGCAAGGATAAGGTGCAGGGTCGCATCTTTACGATGACCAAGGAAGGTATAAACCATGATTCTTCTGTGATCTCTAGTACTATTTTAATTTCAGGCAGAGTAGCTACGACTTTGATTGATACAGGTGCTACTCATTCTTTTATGTCTGAATTTTTTTTTGAGATCTTTGGGTATAGTTCCTTCTGTTCTTCCCCTCCAGTTCAATGTTGTTTTGCCTTCGGGGGATGTGTTGTGCCCGACATCGATTGTGTATGCGTGCTCTGTTCAAATTGATGGGCATTTGGTTTTTGCTAATTTGATTGTCATCCCGATGGTTGCATTTGATGTTATACTTGGCATAGATTGGCTATAAACCTATCGTGCAATGATTGATTGCGTTGCTAAGACGGTGACTTTTGCAGATGATGGCAATAGGGAAGGTACGCTCGCCAGTGCAGGTACTTCGCTGGTCCTTCCTTTTATTTCTTGTCTTGAGGCTGAGAAGTTGCTGTGTAGAGGTTGTGATGTGTTTCTGGCTTCGATTGTGGATGTGGATAGAATGATTAAGTTGAATATAGATGATATCGATGTTGTGAGGGAGTTTGCTGATGTGTTTGAGGATGATGTGCTGGGTTTGCCGCCGGACAGGGATGTTGAGTTTGTGATTGATCTAGCTCCAGGTACGGTTCCTATTTCTAAGGCTACGTATAGGATGGATCCTACCGAGATGAAGGAGTTGAAGACGCAGTTGCAGGATCTTTTAGACAAGGGTTTTATTCGACCGAGTTCTTCGCCTTGGGGAGCTCCGGTTCTTTTTGTCAAGAAGAAAGATGGGTCGTTGCGGCTGTGTATCGACTATAGGAAGCTCAACAAAGTGACTATCAAGAACAAGTATCCGTTGCCACGGATAGATGATTTGTTTGACCAACTTCAGGGTGCTACTGTATTTTCGAAGATTGATCTTCGGTCTGGCTACTATCAGTTGAAGGTTAGGGAATCTGATATCCCTAAGACAGCGTTCCGGACCAGGTATGGTCACTATGAGTTTCTTGTGATGTCTTATGGTCTGACCAATGCTCCTTCAGTTTTCATGGATCTGATGAACCGTGTGTTCAAGCCTTATTTGGATAGCTTTGTCATTGTTTTCATCGATGACATATTGATCTATTCCAAGACCAGAGAGCTTCATGCAGAGCACCTCAGAGTTGTTCTTCAGTTGTTGAGAGAGAAGAGGTTGTATGCTAAGCTGAAGAAATGTGAATTCTGGTTGGAGCAGATTTCTTTCTTAGGCCATGTTGTTTCGAAGGATGGTATAGCTGTTGATCCAGTGAAGATTGAGGCGATTCAGAAGTGGCCTATTTCTACCACTGTCTCAGAGGTACGCAGTTTTCTTGGGTTGGCAGGTTATTATCGTCGTTTCATCTCAGATTTTTCTAAGATTGCCCTGCCGTTAACCAATCTGACGAGGAAGACTGTGAAGTTCGAGTGGTCCAATGATTGCCAGAGTGCATTCCAAGATTTGAAGGACAAGTTGACGACAGCTCCTGTTCTTGCTTTGCCCAGTGGTTCAGAGGATTTTGTTGTGTATACCGATGCGTCGAAGAAGGGTCTTGGAGCAGTGTTGATGCAGCGTGGGAAAGTCATCGCCTATGCTTCCCGCCAGTTGAAAGACTATGAGAAGAATTATCTGACGCATGATTTGGAGCTAGCAGCTGTGGTTTTCGCCTTGAAAATTTGAAGACATTACTTATATGGCGAAAAGTGTGAAATTTTCACGGACCACAAGAGTTTGAAGTATTTGTTCTCTCAGAAAGAACTCAATATGCGGCAGAGGAGGTGGTTAGAGCTTGTCAAAGATTATGATGTGACGATTAGTTACCACCCAGGGAAAGCGAATGTTGTAGTAGATGCTTTGAGCCGTAAATCCAGTTCTTCTTTGAGTTCGATGATTCAGAAGCCGTTGTTGTTGGACTTGCAGCGAGAGGAGATTTCTTTGGTAGTCCCTGGAGCCATTGCTCGTCATTCGGGCTACATTGACGGACAGTATCCGTAGAGAGCAGACTGTTGATGTTCAGTTGACAGAGATGAGAGCTAGAGCAGAGGGGAAAGGTAACTCAGAGTTTGGGATGAATGGAGATGGTTTGGTGACTTTCAGAGGCCGTATTTGTGTTCCTATTGGCGATGATATTCGACGAGACGTCTTGACAGAGGCACATACCGCACCATATTCGATACATCCAGGCAGCACCAAGATGTATCAAGATCTTCGTAGACTCTACTGGTGGCCAGGTATGAAGAAAGATATTGCCATGTTTATTTCTCAGTGCCTAACTTGTCAGCAGGTGAAGATTGAGCACCAGAGACCTGCTGGGACATTGCTATCATTGCCGATTCCTCAGTGGAAATGGGAGCATATTACGATGGACTTCGTGACTGGTCTTCCAAGGACGCAGAAGGGTTTTAATTCTATTTGGGTTATTGTGGATCGATTGACCAAGTCAGCGCATTTTCTCCCAGTCAAGACGACGTATTCCATGAACCAGTATGCCGAGGATTATTTAGCAGAGATTGTTAGACTTCACGGTGTCCCTGTGTCGATTGTGTCTGATCGTGACCCTAGATTTACCTCAGAGTTTTGGAAGAGTTTGCACAGAGCTATGGGTTCACGGTTAGCTTTCAGTTCAGCATATCACCCTCAGAGCGACGGTCAATCAGAGAGAGTTATTCATATTCTAGAGGATATGCTCAGAGCTTGCACTATTGATTATTCTGGTAGCTGGGATTCTAAATTGCTTCTTGTGGAGTTAACGTACAATAACAGTTACCAGGCGACGATTGGGATGGCACCGTACGAAGCACTTTATGGCCGGAATGTGTAGATCTCCCTTGTATTGGGATGAGATTGGTGAGAGGAAGATGCTGGGTCCAGAGTTGGTCCAACAGACTGCTGATGTAGTTGCTGTTATTAGAGAGAGGATGAAGACAGCGCAGTCGAGACAGAAGAGCTATGCAGATGTGCGTCGTAGGCCGTTGAAGTTTGAGGTTGGCGACCATGTGTTTTTGAAGATAGCACCTCTTAAGGGTGTGATGCGGTTTGGCAAGAAGGGAAAGTTGAGTCCGAGATTTATTGGTCCATTTGAGATCTTGGATAGAGTTGGTGATCGAGCTTATAGATTAGCCCTACCGGCAGATCTTGACAGAGTTCACAATGTTTTTCACGTATCGATGCTCAGGAAGTATATTGCGAATCCTTCCCATGTTCTTCGCCACGAGCCATTGGACTTGACGCCGAATTTGACGTACCAAGAGATTCTGGTTCAGATACTGGACCTCAAAGTTAAAGTTTTGAGGAACAAAGATATCGGCATCGTTAAAGTTCTTTGGAGGAACCATTTGATCGAAGAGGCCACGTGGGAACTAGAGGATGAGATGAGAGAGAAGTATCCTGAGTTGTTCGTGCAGTGACGTCAATTTCGAGGACGAAATTCCTCTAAGGAGGGGAGATTGTAATAGCCAAGCCTGGTGTACTGTACGGTTTAAGTTTTCATAAGTTTATTGACTACTTGGTCAAGTTTAGGTATAGTTTGTATGTTAAGAGTTTCGATTTATGATTTATAGTATGGTTGGTTATAGATGATGTGTAGTGCTTTTGTAGCGGCGTTACGATTAAAATCATGATAAATTGTATATTGATCCAAATGAGGTAAGGCCTTTTCAATTAGAAAGATAAGACATAGAGGTGTAACTTTCTTGTTTTGAGTTTTGTTCAAATCATTGTGGAAGGTTAGCCAAAAGTGCCTCGAAGTGTTTCGTGTGTTTCGACGATCCTCAAGTGACACATGTTGGGAGAATGGGCATAATTTTTACTCAGACGTCCAATTGATCTGAAATTTTGAGGGATTTAAGATACGACATAGAGCTACAACTTTTTAGTTTACCACTTTTCCAAATTATGAAGGGAAGAGGCGTTTCAGAAGCGATCTTTGGAGTGGCAGTGCGCAGAGTGCGCGCCCGAGCGGGAATAAATGTCCGCCCGGGCGAGCCTACTTCGAAAATTTTGGATTTCTGGCCGTGAGTTCTGCGCTCGGGCGGAAAAATATGTTCGCCCGAGCGGCCAG
Organism: Primulina tabacum; assembly: GCF_025594145.1. Lineage (NCBI taxonomy): Eukaryota > Viridiplantae > Streptophyta > Magnoliopsida > Lamiales > Gesneriaceae > Primulina > Primulina tabacum. Next base: position 21,042,270 of record NC_134551.1, on the reverse strand, counting down.
CAATGTTTAAAAATCGTGTTTTGGTATTTTTAGTGTTTAAATACAAGTGTTTGCCCTCATTTCTCTCATTTCCTCCATTCTTCTCGGTTCTTCACTTCAAGGGAGAGCTAGGGTTCTCATTCCTTCTTCATTTCCTTTGATTCAAGCTTCTTGTTGGGTTGTTGAAGTGAGAGCAAGATTATTTTGGGTTCAAAGAGCTAAGGTAAGCTTGTGGTTTTGTTTATTCTAGGATTTTGGTGTTGGGTAGAAATCATGGGTTTGGATCAGTGTTGATTTTATGGATTAATTGATATGGGTTTATGATTATTGAGTTGTTGATGGTTCAATACATGGTTTATTGTTGTAGGATTGCTACCAAGATTATAGATTCAAGGTGTTCTTGTGGTTTGTAAGTGGAAATTCATCCCTTGTGCTTACATGATGTTTTATGTATTGTGTTTCAAAGGTTGTAATGTGTTATTCCCTTCATTTGCTTCATAGTTATGTATTGATTCATTTGTTATATCTATTGGAGGCATTGTATGTCTCAATTGTATTGAAAGGGAATACAAAGATATAGTATTCAAGGTGTTTGATAAAATGTCCCAAAGAAAGAGTTTAAATGTTTTATGGATTGATAGATACATAGTCAGAGATTGCATGCAATTAGTTGATCAACGACCATAGGCTTATATCCCTCAGAGTTGTCGATTTATATCGATGGGATAAGAGCACCAAAGACAGAGTTACTATTGATATCAATCCACCATAGTAAAGAGAAATACCATCTCATTGTTATGCTATTGCAACGATATACATGTTTCAGAGTTGATGGAATTTTATGTCTTCAAAGCCATGTTTTACAGATTATTCTATGTATCATTGCTATGTAAGAGTTCCACTTGTTGAGTTTTATACTCATTTCAGTTATTTCATGTGATGCAGATAAGAACGGCGGACCAGGACGTTGATTGTGGCCCGGAGTCATATGCATACGAAGTTGGAAGGAAGATGTTATTTTGCAAGTATTTTTGGATCATGATCATAGGAATGATATTTTGTTATATCATTTGAATGATCATTTATTTACTTTTAAACATTTTATGGTAATGTATTTTGAAACTCCTTCCATTTGATAGAAAATTTTAAATTCCGCTGCTATTTTTATTGTAAACGGGTCGAGGTGTCACATTTAGTGGTATCAGAGCACCGTTCTTCGGACCAATGCATATGACTTCGTCTACTTTCAACTGTCCGGGTATGTTTTCTTTTGCATCTATTCATTGTTATTTATTGATATGTCTTTTGCGAGCACATTGTAGAGTATGCCTCCTAAGCGTAAGGCGTCAAGAGGGTGAGGATAGTTCTTCCTCGAGAGTTGTCGACGAGTTCGGCAAGTTGTTTAAAGAGCAAGCCAAAGTCCATAGCGAGCAGATTCAGCAGCTGCTTCGATTGCAATGAACAGGACAGGGTAGAGGCCAAGTGAGAGGCCAAGTAGCTCAGGCAGTTGGCACTGATGCCGTCTTTTCTGCTTTTAAGAGAATGGATCCACCGGAATTCGCAGGTAGCACTGATCCGTTAGTGGCTGTCGAGTGGGTCAAGGCGCTTGAAGCAATCTTCGACCATCTTCAGTATGAGGATAAAGACAGGATCAGCTGTGCAGTATTCATGTTGATAAAGGCTGCACGTATCTGGTGGAATGCCACTAAGGTTGGTGTCGATGTTTCAGCTTTGAAGTGGCAAGAGTTCACAGACCTGTTCTATGACAAGTACTTTCCCGACGCACTTCGAGCTAGGAAGGTGACTGAGTTTTTGGAGCTTCGACAGGGAGGCATGAACGTTGATGAGTACATTCTCAAGTTCGAGGAGGGTTGTTTATTTGCTCCGTATATTGCTTCAAATGACAAAGATAAAGGTGCTCATTTCATTCGAGGCCTTAGAGCTGAGATCAGGAGAGATATCAACATGTCCAAGGCTGTGACTTTCAAAGAGATTGTGTCTAAGGCGTTGTTGGCCGAACAAGACGAGAAGGATATCGCCAGAGAGAGGCAGGAGAGGCATCAAGCTGTTGCTCAGTAGAGGCCAGGGCTCGAATCAGAGAGGCAAGGATCGTTTCAAAGGGATGGGCAAGATGGAATCGAGTCCTAGACCACCACCAGTTCCAGTTGATCCTGAGAAGCCACTGTGTCCTAAATGCAGCAGACATCATCGAGGAGAGTGCAGATTTTGCACTCATATGTGTTATCGTTGTGGCAAGGCTGGCCACATTGCTAAAGATTGTCCAAGGGGAGCGAGCAAGGATAAGGTGCAGGGTCGCATCTTTACGATGACCAAGGAAGGTATAAACCATGATTCTTCTGTGATCTCTAGTACTATTTTAATTTCAGGCAGAGTAGCTACGACTTTGATTGATACAGGTGCTACTCATTCTTTTATGTCTGAATTGTTTTTGAGATCTTTGGATATAGTTCCTTCTGTTCTTCCCCTCCAGTTCAATGTTGTTTTGCCTTCGGGGGATGTGTTGTGCCCGACATCGATTGTGTATGCGTGCTCTGTTCAAATTGATGGGCGTTTGGTTTTTGCTAATTTGATTGTCATCCCGATGGTTGCATTTGATGTTATACTTGGCATGGATTGGCTATCAACCTATCGTGCAGTGATTGATTGCGTTGCTAAGACGGTGACTTTTGCAGATGATGGCAATAGGGAAGGTACGCTCGCCAGTGCAGGTACTTCGCAGGTCCTTCCTTTTATTTCTTGTCTTGAGGCTGAGAAGTTGCTGTGTAGAGGTTGTGATGTGTTTCTGGCTTCGATTGTGGATGTGGATAGAATGATTAAGTTGAATATAGATGATATCGATGTTGTGAGGGAGTTTGCTGATGTGTTTGAGGATGATGAGCCGGGTTTGCCGCCGGACAGGGATGTTGAGTATGTGATTGATCTAGCTCCAGGTACGGTTCCTATTTCTAAGGCTCCGTATAGGATGGCTCCTCCTACCGAGATGAAGGAGTTGAAGACGCAGTTGCAGGATCTTTTAGACAAGGGTTTTATTCGACCGAGTTCTTCGCCTTGGGGAGCTCCGGTTCTTTTTGTCAAGAAGAAAGATGGGTCGTTGCGGCTGTGTATCGACTATAGGGAGCTCAACAAAGTGACTATCAAGAACAAGTATCCGTTGCCACGGATAGATGATTTGTTTGACCAACTTCATGGTGCTACTGTATTTTCGAAGATTGATCTTCGGTCTGGCTACTATCAGTTGAAGGTTAGGGAATCTGATATCCCTAAGACAGCGTTCCGGACCAGGTATGGTCACTATGAGTTTCTTGTGATGTCTTTTGGTCTGACCAATGCTCCTTCAGTTTTCATGGATCTGATGAACCGTGTGTTCAAGCCTTATTTGGATAGCTTTGTCATTGTTTTCATCGATGACATATTGATCTATTCCAAGACCAGAGAGCTTCATGCAGGGCACCTCAGAGTTGTTCTTCAGTTGTTGAGAGAGAAGAGGTTGTATGCTAAGCTGAAGAAATGTGAATTCTGGTTGGAGCAGATTTCTTTCTTAGGCCATGTTGTTTCGAAGGATGGTATAGCTGTTGATCCAGTGAAGATTGAGGCGATTCAGAAGTGGCCTATTCCTACCACTGTCTCAGAGGTACGCAGTTTTCTTGGGTTGGCAGGTTATTATCGTCGTTTCATCTCAGATTTTTCAAAGATTTCCCTACCGTTAACCAATCTGACGAGGAAGACTGTGAAGTTCGAGTGGTCCAATGATTGCCAGAGTGCATTCCAAGAGTTGAAGGACAAGTTGACGACAGCTCCTGTTCTTGCTTTGCCCAGTGGTTCAGAGGATTTTGTTGTGTATACCGATGCGTCGAAGAAGGGTCTTGGAGCAGTGTTGATGCAGCGTGGGAAAGTCATCGCCTATGCTTCTCGCCAGTTGAAAGACTATGAGAAGAATTATCCGACGCATGATTTAGAGCTAGCAGCTGTGGTTTTCGCCTTGAAAATTTGGAGACATTACTTATATGGCGAAAAGTGTGAAAATTTTCACGGACCACAAGAGTTTGAAGTATTTGTTCTCTCAGAAAGAGCTCAATATGCGGCAGAGGAGGTGGTTAGAGCTTGTCAAAGATTATGATGTGACGATTAGTTACCACCCAGGGAAAGCGAATGTTGTAGCAGATGCTTTGAGCCGTAAATCGAGTTCTTCTTTGAGTTCGATGATTCAGAAGCCGTTGTTGTTGGACTTGCAGCGAGAGGGGATTTCTTTGGTAGTCCCTGGAGCCATTGCTCGTCTTTCAGCATTGGTCATTCGGGCTACATTGACGGACATGATCCGTAGAGAGCAGACTGTTGATGTTTAGTTGACAGAGATGAGAGCTAGAGCAGAGGAGAAAGGTAACTCAGAGTTTGGGGTGAATGGAGATGGTTTGGTGACTTTCAGAGGCCGTATTTGTGTTCCTATTGGCGATGATATTCGACGAGACGTCTTGACAGAGGCACATACCGCACCATATTCGATACATCCAGGCAGCACCAAGATGTATCAAGATCTTCGTAGACTCTACTGGTGGCCAGGTATGAAGAAAGATATTGCCATGTTTATTTCTCAGTGCCTAACTTGTCAGCAGGTGAAGATTGAGCACCAGAGACCTGCTGGGACATTGCTATCATTGCCGATTCCTCAGTGGAAATGGGAGCGTATTACGATGGACTTCGTGACTGGTCTTCCAAGGACGCAGAAGGGTTTTAATTCTATTTGGGTTATTGTGGATCGATTGACCAAGTCAGCGCATTTTCTCCCAGTCAAGACGACGTATTCCATGAACCAGTATGCCGAGGATTATTTAGCAGAGATTGTTAGACTTCACGGTGTCCCTGTGTCGATTGTGTCTGATCGTGACCCTAGATTTACCTCAGAGTTTTGGAAGAGTTTGCACAGAGCTATAGGTTCACGGTTAGCTTTCAGTTCAGCATATCACCCTCAGAGCGACGGTCAATCAGAGAGAGTTATTCAGATTCTAGAGGATATGCTCAGAACTTGCACTATTGATTATTCTGGTAGGTGGGATTCTAAATTGCTTCTTGTGGAGTTAACGTGCAATAACAGTTACCAGACGACGATTGGGATGGCACCGTACGAAGCACTTTATGGCCGGAAGTGTAGATCTCCCTTGTATTGGGATGAGATTGGTGAGAGGAAGATGTTGGGTCCAGAGTTGGTCCAACAGACTGCTGATGTAGTTGCTGTTAATAGAGAGAGGATGAAGACAGCGCAGTCGAGACAGAAGAGCTATGCAGATGTGCGTCGTAGGCCGTTGCAGTTTGAGGTTGGCGACCATGTGTTTTTGAAGATAGCACCTCTTAAGGGTGTGATGCGGTTTGGCAAGAAGGGAAAGTTGAGTCCGAGATTTATTGGTCCATTTGAGATCTTGGATAGAGTTGGTGATCGAGCTTATAGATTAGCCCTACCGCCAGATCTTGACAGAGTTCACAATGTTTTTCACGTATCGATGCTCAGGAAGTATATTGCGAATCCTTCCCATGTTCTTCGCCACGAGCCATTGGACTTGACGCCGAATTTGACGTACCAAGAGATTCCGGTTCAGATACTGGACCGCAAAGTTAAAGTTTTGACAGCTGGAGCATTAGTCAAACCGAACGGCATGACAATAAACTCATAATGTCCATACCTGGTTCTGAATACTGTCTTTGAGATATCAGAATCCCTGACTCTCTGCTGATGATATCCAGATCTCAGATCGATCTTGAAATATACAGAAGAACCCTGCAACTGATCAAACAAATCATCAATGCGAGGCAAAGGATATTTATTCTTTACTGTTGCTTTGTTCAGTTGCCGGTAGTCGAACAGAGTCTCATTGAACCGTCTTTCTTTCGAACAAACAATAATGGAGCACCCCAAGGAGACAAGCTCGGTCTGATATACCCCTTGGCCAATAAATCCTCCAACTGTTATTTCAACTCTTTCAACTCAATCGGTGCCATTCTGTACGGAGCCCTCGAAATCGGAACTGTACCTGGCATCAACTCAATACTGAAGTCTATCTCTCAAATCCGAGGCAAACCAGGAATTTCATCAGGGAAGACATCAGCAAACTCACACACCACTGGCAAATCCGCCAATGATGGACTCGATTTCAGTAGATCAACTGAATAGACAAAGAATCCCTCCGCTCTTTTCTGTAACAATCGAGTCATAGACAATACGGATATCAAAGGAATTCTAGATCAAGAACCCTTACCGTAGAATTTCCACTCATCAGCCATATCCGGTCTGAATCTCACAATCTTGTGGAAACAATCAACAGTAGCTCTGTACTTGGTCAACATATCGATACCGATAATACAGTCAAAATCAGACAACCCAAGCACAATACAGTCTAACTCAACCTCATGCCCATCATACTGTAGCATATAATGTTTCACAGACTTCAATGATATCAAACATGTCCCCAAAGGAGAAGAGACAGACACTACAGCAGATATGACTCAATAGGGAATGAATGCATCAATGCAAATCCCTCAGATATTAATGTATGCGATGCACCAGTATCTATCAATACATATGCAGTGTAACCACAAATAAAACAGTTACCTGCAACAACATCGTCAGGTTCCTCCTGACCCTGCTCCTCTGTCAAAGCAAATACTCTGGCCTGCTGTCTAGGAGGCTGGCTCACTGTCTGGCTACCTCTGTTGTGACTGAGATGGTGCTGGCTGGAACGAATGAACAACAACTGCTCTTCTATCACTCTGTGCCGCTGATCCAGATGATTCGGCACCATGTGATCTCTGAGAATCTCTCTGGGGACAAACTCTAGCAAAATGTCCCTACTGTCTACAGATACGGCAACTGCCCAACACTCCTCGGCACTGCTCTGTGGCATGTTTCCCACCACAAGTGCTGCAGTAGGCTCCTGTATAACTCTAGCCATGATCGATCTGTTTCGAGCCACTGGAACTGGATGAACTGCTTCCAGATCTCTTAAACTGCTTCCCTCTGGTTTTCAGGAAATCTTTCTTTCCACCACTGCTGCTGCCACTCTCAAACCGGGGAGGTGGTTGCTGTGGTCTCGGTGCTAGAGGCACAAAAGAGGCTTCCTTTTGTCTCATCAGACCAGCTTCGGCTCCCTTGGCTCTGTTCAAGGCATCAGTAAAATTGTTAGGTCGGCCCGTATTCACCAATGTAAATATTTCAGGGATTTAGGCCATTAATGAACTGATCCACAACAGCTTCGTCGTTTTCAGCCACATGTGGAGAAAATCTCAACAAGGTAGAGAACTTGGCCACATACTCCTCGATATTCAGCTGACCCTATCTCAAATTTGCAAACTCTGCTCGTCCTTTCTATACGACACTGGAAAGAATTTCTGATAAAATTCAGTTCTAAATACATTCCAGGTAATAGTCATACCTCGATGCTCTAATGTTCTCTTCGTCATAATCCAGCAATTCTTTGCGACGTCATATAATTGGTGCCCAATCAGTTTTACTCTCCGCTCATCAGTGTAATACAAGGAATCAAACAACATCTCTATGTCATCTAACCAGCTCTCACAATCAACAGAAGTCTCTGTTCCTTTCAGGGTTGGCGGTTTGAATCACTGAAACCTTTTCAGCAATGTTTCCATCGGTGTTGCTGTCACATCAATTGGAGGATCCGAAGTGCAACCCTGTTCTGGTATTCTTCGAGGAGGCATATCTGATTACCAAAAGGGTTAGTAACCAAATACAACAAACTTGTTTCAGTCCTCCTCCGATCATCTTACTGCTGATCAAGAATCGGTTCTGATTCTTTTTCAATAACACATGTTTCCAAATCAAATCAGATAAATAGATAAATATGCATTATAAAGCAGTAGAACATAATAGATTGCTAGCATGTAAAAACAAGGAAGAAAACTCAATCTACCCCTCTCACTAGCTCTTATCTCAATTTAAAGGATCTATCGCTCTGATACCACCTGTTTTGGGGACCCGGACGCTAATTCATTTCTTAATCGTCTGTGGGAATAATTAAATCAATTATAATAAACAGGGTCTAAAATTTTTTTTATACAAGTGTCAAGTGCGGAACGTAATGGAATTCATTCGAATATATACATCGAAACAAAGTACAAGTCTTGTACCATATACAGTCATTTAAAACTAAGGTTTAACAACTACATATCAAGTGTTCAAACCCTATCTAGAATCCAAGTCCGTAGTCTCTACTCTACTCACGATCTCTCCTCATCTCCTCGACCCTGATCCTCATGCACACATATAAACACGACAACAGTCGGATAACTCCGGTGAGAAATATATCTCAGTATAAATCAACGATACATGCAATCATATAATCAATATAAAGCATGAGGCAGATATCAGTAATATGAATCAAAATCTGAAAACATAATTCCATATAAATCTATAAATCAACTCCTGACTCTATATCTCAGACTAGACTCATTCCTAGTCTAGGGATCCCGGTTTCCAGATGTTGGCATACTATATCGAATTTCAGTAAAAGAAGTAAATCCACCTCTAATGAAACATCGATATAAACCAAACATCCAGTGTCTTGACCTATCCGTCACAGACTTTGGCAACCTCCGCCAATCACTATTCGGTGACAATGTGCAATGGGTCAGTGACGATTCCATCACCATCAGGCCCGTCTGTCACAAGACCAATCGTCTAATACATGCTTTCTATAAATCAATAGATCAAGCAAATAACTCCAATCAATGCACACAATAACAATAAGTATGTGGTTTAGGGAAACTCAAGTATTTCACACTCGAGTCATTCTCCCGGTTCGACATTGACTTATACCTTTCTTTAATAGCAGTTCTGACAACGTTCAAGTCTGGAATTCGAAGTCTGTCAATACTCAATCTGGCAATGACAATATCAAGAAGTACAATATTAATATACTGCTCAAATCAATACCGAATCTGATCAATCTAAATCTAACTCAAAATCAACGGCATAACGATATAATCCTGATATCCCCGTCAATACAATATCACCAGATATTAATTACAATCCATAACCAATATCTAATATAACCTGTAATCAATTAATGATCCACATCTATCCAATATCAATCGATATAATCTGAAAAACCATAACAATTCCATCGTCAATCTGTTTTTCAATCTGACTTCGATTATATGATGTCTAACATGTCCAGAACACCATATATAAATCATATCCGATTCTGACAATATCATAATTTCAAGACATATCAAAACTTAATAAAACTTATGTCCCGTTGAAGCCTGCGTTGATAGGAACTCAGTACTGAAGTCGATTTCAAAATCTAACGGGCGGATCAAAGTATAAATAGGAACTCAGTACTGAAGTCGGATTCAAAATCTAATGGGCGGATCAAAGTATAAAGGCGTAAGGATTTCACAATCCTTTCTGACCCCTTTCTCGTTCTCTGTCTTTTCTTTTTGATAATTTCTGAAGGAATTGGCTTATATATATCATACTTGCATGTTAAGCTATGTGTCACTTTTCTTGAATTCTGGTTGGCGCTCGGGCGGTCATGAATTTCCGCTCAAGCGCGGAACGTTCGGCCCTCTCTTGTTCGCTCGGTGCTCAGCCGGTTAAAACTTACCGCCCGGGCGCGGGGTGCTCGGGATTCTTGCATTATTCAATAGCGCTCGGGCTGTCAAAAACTACCGCCCGGGCGCCAAACCTTTGGTCCAAAATTTGTGCTTTTCATATGCTTTGCCCAATCTGGTCTCGGAATGGCACGACTATAATCACATCAGTTCATAATCAATAATCTCAGATTAACAGAATCAAAATCTCGGGCATTACATTTATGCTACTACGATCAAGTTTCATGTATGTTTATGCTATTACGTTCAAGTTTCAAGTATGTAAGCCCTACTTTAAAGATGCATGTGGTTTTATTATGTAGTACTTGCTATTTTCAGTTTATACATGTTGAGTCTTTAGACTCACTAGACTTGATCGATGCAGGTGAGGAAGACTTTGAGGAGACGAGGGGTGGGGACCAATGAGCCGGCATGGACTGCGCAGGGGGCTAAACCCGAGGACCGCCCATGTTTTAAAATTTTATGCATGACGATTTTTAATACTCTGATTTTATGAAGTGATTTATGATGTTTAAATGATTATTATTTTGGAAAACTTGGTTTTAGTTGTTTTTACTGCAAATTTTTTTACACGAGCAAGTTATTTTAATGCAAATTTGAAAGTTTATTTTGTATTTAAGAAAATTTTTATTTTTCCGCAAATTTTAAATAGTTTAAAAGTACGGTACGTTACACTCCATCAGGGAGACAATGCTGTGGCTGAGTTTGTGAGGAAGTTTGATAGAGGCTGTCACTTTGTGCCCCTCATTGCTAGGGATGCTGTCGGGAAGCTTAGACACTTTTTGGATGGTCTACAACTTACTATACGTCGTGACGTGATGATAACGCGACCTATTGATTGTGTTGCTGCCACTGCCTATGCATGTCAAGACGAGCAAGTTTTGATAGATATTGATTTTGAGATGCAGGGCAAAAAACAGCAACACCAGCATAATTCTCAATCGAAAAAGAATCTATACATGGGACCCCCTAGAGCTTAAGGGCAACAAAAGCCCCAAGGATAAGTAAAGAAGCCAGAACCACAAAAACCACCACAACCCGGAGCACCGAAACCATGCAGAGGGACCATTGTGCGAGGATTGCAATCTTTTACATTATGGAAAATGCATGTGGGGAACTTTTAGGTGCTTCATATGCAAGGAGGAAGTACATAAAGTTGCGGATTGCCCAAAGAAGAAAGCACCTACAGTGGGAAGATCTTAGTTATGCATGCCGAGGAGGCTGAAGAGGAGCCAGACACGACCCTTATCACCGGTAACCTAGTTATTTAACGTTTTTTTATTGGTTTTATTGCATGAAATTTTAAATTGGTTATTAGGATTGATTTGGGATTAAGGATAATCTAGTGGAAATTATGTTGCATGCTCTACCTTAGTTGGAATTAAAAAATGACAATGGAAACCATAAGAATTGGACTTGAATTTTGAGCCTCGATTATGCAAAGAAGGAAAGCATTTCCAAATGAAAGTTTTAAGGCTTAAAATTGAAAAAAGTCAAAACCAAGGGCACGATTAGAAATTTTCGAAAATTGGAGGGACTAAATTTCAAATAATCACAACTTAAGGGACTATTATGCAATTTCCGAAACTTTTGGGGCAAAAATGCAATTTTTAAAAAAATTAAGGACCAAAAATCAATTTTCAAAAATTCTTAGGAGCAAAATTAAATTTTCAAAATTTATGGGACCGTAAAATCTAAATTTGGAAAATTTAAGGGGTCATATAGCAACTTTCCAAATTTCGGGGGAATAAAATGCAAATTTCGAAGAACTGAAGGGTCAAATTGCTATTAATGAGAAATTATAAGGGGGAAATTGTTAATTTTCATAGAAACAATATAGTCCAATCAATAACCTTCATAAAATCTTGGGAAAATAATGATACAAATTACTTGAGCTTCAACACGAAAAAATCTAATAACGTTTTCGACGCAGGAAGGATATTCATTCTAGGTGTAGCAACCTATGCATTGCTGGATTCGGGAGCTACACACTCTTTCATTTCCGAGACTTTCGTTAAGCGACTGAATATTACACCTGAGGATATGGGATTGGGTTTCAAAGTTTCTATTCCTTCCGGTGATCAAATGGTCACTACAAGTATTGTGAAGAATATGGAGCTACGTTTATATAAAGATGTTGTTTGGGCAGACATTATTGTACTCCCTATGTCTGAATTCGATATTATACTTGGTACGGATTGGTTATCAGTGAATGTAGCTTCGATAGATTTACGACAGAGGACGGTGTCTATTTGACCGCCCAGTGGGAGATCTTTTGTTTTGAGGCGACAAGGAACAAGCAAATGCCGCACATTATATCTTGTATGTGTACATGGAAAATTATGAGACGAGGTTGCCAAGCTTTTCCAGCATGTGTCATTACAGCACATGCTCCTATCAGTCATAAGTTAAATGATGTTGATATTGTCAGATATTTTCCTAGTGTCTTTGCTGAGGACTTTTCTGGCATTCCACGTGACCGTGAAGTGGAATTTTCTATTGAGTTGATGCTGGGCACTGTACCCATTTCTAAAGCACCTTATCATCTAGCACTTGTTGAAATGAAAGAACTAAAAGATCAAATTTAAGAATTGCTAGACAAGGGTTTCATTCGCCTTAGTTTTTCTCCGTGGGACGCACCGGTATTGTTTGTGAAGAAAAATGATGGTACTATGCGACTCTCAATTTATTATCGAGAGCTGAATAGAGTCAGTATCAAGAATAAATATTCTCTACCAAGAATTGAAGACTTATTTGATCAGTTGCAAGGAGTACCGATATTCTCAAAGATAGAACTTCGTTCTTGATACCATCAGTTTAAAGTGAAGGAGTCTGACGTTCACAAGATTGTTTTTAGGACTCACTATGGGTACTATGAGTTTATGGTCATGCCATTTGGGTTGACCAATGCGCTAGCGATCTTCATGGATCTCAAGAATCGCGTGTTTCAATCGTATCTAGATCAGTTTGTTATAGTCTTCATCGATGATATTTTGATCTATTCGAAGAGTAAAGAGGAGCATAGTCGGCATTTGAGGAAAGCTCTGCAAGTACTGCAAGATAGGAAATTATATGCAAAGTTCAGCATGTGTGAGTTTTGGCTTGATAGAGTTGCATTCTTAGGCCACGTTATTTCTAGTGATGGAGTGGAGGTTCTCAGCAAAATAAGAAGCCATATATAGAACCCCTAGAGCTCAAGGGCAGAAAAATCCCCAAGGACAAGTAAAGAAGCCAGGACCACAAAAACCACAAGAACCTGGAGCACTAAAACCTGTAGATAGACCACTGTGCAAGGATTGCAATCGCTTACATTATGGAAAATGCATGTGGGGAAATTTTAGGTGCTTCATATGCAAGGAAGAAGGACATAAAGCTGTGGATTGCCCAAAGAAGAAAGCACCTACAGTGGGAAGAGCTTATGTTATTCATGCCGAGGAGGCTGAAGAGGAGCCAGACACGACCCTTATCACTGGTAACCTAGTTATTTAACGTTTTTTATGGCCTTTATTGCATGAAATGTTAAATTGGTTATTATGATTGATTTGGGAATAAGGATAATCTAGTTGAAATTAGGTTGCATGCTCTACCTTAGTTGGAATTAAGAAATGACAATGGAAACCATAGGAATTGGACTTGAATTTTGAGCCTTAATTATGCAAAGAAGGAAAGCATTTCCAAATGAAAGTTTTAGGGCTTAAAATTGAGAATATTTGAGAATATTCAAAACCAAGGGCATGATTAGAAATTTTCGAAAAGTGGAGGGACTAAATTGCAAGTAATCAAAACTTAACGGACTATTATACAATTTCCGAAACTTTTGGGGCAAAAATGCAATTTTCAAAAAATTTAAGGACAAAAATTATTTTCCAAAAATTCTATGGACCAAAGTCAATTTACAAAATTTAGGTGACCGAAAAATCGAAACTCCGAAAATTTAAGGGGTGATATAGCAACTTTCCAAATTCTGGGGACTAAAACGCAAATTTTGAAGAATGGAAGGGTCAAAATGCTATTAAAAAGAAATTTTAACGAGGTAAATTGTGAATTTTCCTAGGAACAATATGGTCCAATCAATAATCTTCATAAAATTTTGGTAAAATAATGATACAAATTCCTTAATCTTCAACACGAATAAATCTAAAAATGTTTCCGATGCAGGGAGGATATTAATTCTAGGTGTAGCTACCTATGCATTGTTGGATTCGGGAGCTACACACTCCTTCATATCTGAGACTTTTGTTAAGAGACTGAATATTACAGCTGCGGATATGGGATTGGGTTACAATGTTCCTATTCCTTCCGATGATCAAATGCTCACTACAAGTATTGTGAAGAATTTGGAGCTTCGTTTATATAAAGATTTTGTTCGGGCAGATCTTATTGGTTACCCTATACCTGAATTTATATTCTACTTGGTATGGATTGGTTTTCAGTGAATAGAGCTTCGATAGATTTTTGACAGAGGACAGTGTCTATTCGACCGCCCAGTGGGAGATCTTTTGTCTTTGAGGCGACAAGGAACAAGCAAATGCAGCACATTATATCTTGTATGTGTGCGAGGAAAATTATGAGACGAGGTTGCCAAGCTTTTCCAGCATGTGTCATTACAGCACATGCTCCTATCAGTCAGAAGTTAAAGGATGTTGATATTGTCAGAGATTTTCCTAGTGTCTTTGCTGAGGACGCAGGGAGGATATTCATTCTAGGTGTAGCTACCTATGCATTGATGGATTCGGGAGCTACACACTCTTCCATATCCGAGACTTTCAATAAGCGACAGAATATTACACCTGAGGATATGGGATTGTGATAGGATCAATTGGCAGGAGAAAGAGTGTTTAGAAGGGGGGGTTGAATAAACACTTGACAATTTTATAAATTTATCAAATAATGAGTCAGATTAGTGATAAAACTGAACTCGGGAATCTTGTTGTATCAATGTCAGTCAGTTAACTAATGAAAGTGAGGAAATAAACTGAATGAAAAATAGAATAAAATTAAAATAAGAAACACAAGATTTATGGATGTTTAGAGATTTGAAACACTCCTACGTCACCCCCTCTATCTCAAAGATATGATATTTACTAAAAGACTTTTATCCATACAACGATTTGTACAAACCCACTTCAGTTTGAACTTGCCACTCTCAAGACTGGAACTCTTAGTTTCAATGCAGTTTATAAGTATTCAACTGATATGAAACTTCTTAGCACAACTAATCTATATAAGATCAAATAATATAATAGTAATTGTTTGTTCTTGTAAGCTCAAAGTTTAGCCTTGAATGCTATTAATGTATATGCTAAGTGTGAGCTTTTTTAATCTTTGAATATGAACAGAAAGCTTTGTGAGGATTTCAGCAGAGTAACAGCTTGGTTGATTGAATACGTTGTATAATTTTTCTCAGCTGCTCCTCGCCTATTTATAGACTTTGCTTCCAACATTTACAATGAATGCATTTTGAATATTTATATCCTGTTGTTAGCCATGTCAACATTCCTCTGACATTCGTACACTGAGCATTTCTGAAATGCGGTGTTCTTGTTGCTCTTTGTACAATCTGTTGGTTGTTGGGTTACGTCTTTTTTACTGAAGACGTGTAAAACTGATGAGCCGATAGGATAAGCTGATGGTTGACTAACTGATCAGTTCTCAAATGATCGTTCAGTTACCTGCAAGGTTTTTAGTTAGCTTATATCAGTTTGATTGTCTTGATACTTATTAATCTTCAGTTCGGGCAACTTTCAGAAACTTTCAGTTCAGTTGCCTTTAGTTTTCTTGATTTGTTGTTCAATATTTTAACGCTTAGTTTGTCAAACTCCGAAATTAAATTTCCAAAAATTTAATCCTTTTAGGTGTTTGACAAAACTTAGAAAATGTGAACTGATAAAGCTGAATACTTTGTAGATAAAATAATATTTTATTGACACATCTTTCAATGTACAGATTCGTACAGAGAAAGAAAGACTAAAAGAATCTTCTGATTAAAAATCTTCCAAACTCTTTAACTGAATAAGAATAAGAAGAATGTCTTCTAACTAATGAGGATCTCTTTATATCTTTGCTCTTTTATCAGCTGGTCCTTGATCATTCATTTGACTGGGTCTCTTTTTGGATTGCGTCTGATGATCTTCTTCCCTTTTTTTGTCAAACTTGTCAACTTTGCTGGATAAAAAACGGACTTCCGAAGTGACATTTGATAAGGCGTGAACTATATCTTCTTGCAACAAATCCATTCTCTTTGTCACCACATTCGGAAGAAAATCCAAGCGGTTTGTGAATACTTATTGAGATTCGAAATGAGCTTGAATCATCACCCAGTCCTTCTTGAACTGATCTATTTGGAAAAAATAATGAAGTAATATCCTTCGTTACGTTGTAAACTCTTGAGAGTGTTTTCCTTTATAGAATCAATCTTTAAATATGCAGCAGCTGAGTTGATTTGATGTCAGAGATGGAGGAGATCACATCGTGAATGTTGGACTGAATTTCTTCGATCATGGATTCAGTGTCCGTTGATATATTAGAAGAGAAAGCAGCAAAGGATTCAGGTTCCTACTCCTTGTCTTCTTGATGAAAAATTACAAAGGCTCTATCATTTGATTTAGTCGCAACAGTGACCATTTCTGAAACTTCTTCTGGTATTGCTTCATGTTGTGGTTCTGGCGGAAAGAAGAAAGTCGGAGGATCAGTTAAGTTGGAAGGCTTGTCAGTTTTCTTATCAACTGAGACTGTAGCTGGTTCTTCAGTTGGTTGAACAACTGAAACTGTAGCTGGTTGTTCAATTTTCACTTCTTCAATGTGTTCCATGTGCATCTGAGCCACGGTCAGTATCAGCTAGAACTTCTTGTACAGTCATGGCAGTCGACTGAACTGGTTCTTCAGTTTTTGTTCAAAATAGCCTCTGCGTCTGGTTGTTCAGTCACATTTGGTTCTTCAATTGCTATTGTAGATAAAATATTCATCTGAGTATCAGTGGCGACTGATTGTATGACTTTGTCAATGTTCGCCAATGACAACTCATCATCAGTGTAGAGCTGAAGATCTGTTGTAGAGGATGGAGGAACTGAAGGTGTTGGTTGTGTTAGAGTAGGTGTCCGTCGAGCCAAGTGTTGGCCGAGTGTTCACAATGAAATACTATGTATAAACAATCTTTATTTTAATAATATTTGAAATTATTGTTTTGGCACATTTTTATCTGTATTTGAAACTCATATTTGCAATACTGTATATTCTAAACAGTTCCTAATCAATTCAACCGCCTCAAAGAAGGATATAGGCCGCTCGAGTTTGAGACTAGTATCTGCGATATGAGTACCATGTTTCTTTGGTAGGGGACATTTTGATGTCCGAGCATGCAGAGAGGTGCTCCTTGTAGAGTGCACTGAACAACCCTCCATATAGGACTTTCCAAGTGGTTATCACTTATCGAGTGGAAACGTCATAGTTTATGGTTGTACACCATTAGTCCTTATGACCCAGGGCAAACATTGAGACTCTATGTGCTAGCATTGAACTTTGACTTGTTTACCGACTCTCATCGGGTCATCAGGTGGCAAGGTTGGGTGTTTCGTCGTAACATATAGGAGTCGATGCATTGTAGTCGGAGATTCACCGCTTACCTTCGGGTATGGATATCCTATGTGATCTCATGTATATGTAGTATGAAATCTCTGATCAGAGTATGGTGGTAATTATGAAAGGAGTTTCATAGATTACACCATCGATGCAACTACAACATAACACATAGTATCGATTTTTTGACAGCTCTCGATATACCAATAGTTGTCGAATCGGTCCGGATATATGAGTTGAAGCGACCGTACTGTACGCTAACCATAATTGAATGGTTCTTGCAGACACTGTCATTTGATACCTAGGGAATCATGTAAGCGATTCTGCTAGGCGTTTAACATGATTGGTTGGGTACTATCATACTTGAGTTCTGACGTTGTTATTATCAAGGAGTTGATAAGTAAGAATGCAGCAATTGTTGTATGCTCATATAAGAATATGTTTAGTCCCGAATCACATGGAGATGTGAACCCACAGCTAGTTGTATCAATGAACCATTGAGGGCCACACAAGTGCTAACTTTCTAGATCCCGTTGAAAAGTTAAAAAATAGGTCAATATGTTGAACGGCTTATAAAGGAGTTTATAAGCGTAAATAAACATAGAAGTATGACTTCAATAAGAAAAATGTAACTTTTAATTTGAGGCAGTGTTCCTAAATTAAAAATTGGCCAAATAAATAATGTATTTGAAAATTGTGATTTTCATAAACATTATTATGGACTAAATTAAATTAATTCAAGTGTTGAATTAATTAAAAACTAGGGGACCTAGTAGTATCCAAATAATTAAATTAATTCAAGTGTTGAATTAATTAAATAACATTGAGCCTTGTAGGGCCCAATTAGAGATAATTATTAAACTAGTGGGCTTGAGTAAAATCAAATAAAATTTAAATGGTCTCAAATGTTTTTGAGACATTTAAATAAAAAGTCCATGGGCCTTGTAATTGTTACAAGCCCAAGTAGAAAGCATGCAAGGGAGATGAAGGATTGGAGGCTACTTTTTCAACATCCAAGGCATGGCATGCACATGCTCACTTTTACTTTTTCATAAAAAAAAAAAAACAATCCTCCCTCTCTCCTCCAAGGCATATGGCCGAAATTTTAGAGTGATTTTCCCCTCAATTTTGTTCTTCAATTTTTGAAGAAAAACATTCCCTTATCAAAGAAAAATGCCTTACATTTTCTAGTGCAAGTGTAAGGTGGATCTTCTTGTTGGTCGTGGGCTTGATTTTGAGCAAGGTGTGCTCTTGGAAGCTTGTATATCAATCTTGCCATTGAAGAGCTTAGTTGTTTGACAACTAAGTTGGAGCCATCATCAATCTTTTAAGATTGTTAGGTATATCATTAAAACACCCTACGTATGACATTTTGTGTTTTATTGTATTTGCTACACACTATAGTGTTAAGGATGCTTGGTTCTTGTATGAAAATATTTTTGAAACTTCCGTTGCGCAAGCAAGCATCTTAAACGATCATCTTTCAAGTGGTATCCTGAGCTGGTAACTATTTTGTGTAGCATATACATATTATATTGAGGTCAATTTCTAACCGCATGAGACAATCAAAACGACAAATCGAAGGCCGGTTTTTGGGGCGATTTTGGGCAGCAAGTTGTTGTGCCCAAAACGTGCAGCAAGGGGCTGTTCGGGCAGCCCCTTGCTTTTAACAAAACAAAAATTATGTGCATGTTGGCCGGAATCTGGTGATGGAGCTTCGGCGAAGGCGATGACGACTAGGGTTTTCAAAAGTGTTTTGGAATATCAAAGTGTCATGAGCCTTGAGTTGTTGGGCCATTGGATGGTTGACATATTTTATGAAATTTAAATGGGCCAAAATGTTTTTGGTGAAAAAAGATTTTTTGGGCCCTTAAGTTTAAATTTACAAAAGTTGAAATTCGGTTATAAATAAATTAATTAGAAAGTGGACAATGGAGTTTGTATACTTTGTTAATTTAGTTTATAATCGTGACGGTTAGTGATTGGATCAAGATATATAATATTGTATCAATTGATTATTGTGATAATTAATTAATGGTGTATGATATGTGATAATATGCATTAAGGATGATCAAAAGCCCAAGCCCAATTTGCTAGGTGTATGCTAAGATATTTTCTGTTGAATGATTGTAATAATTATAAATTTATAAAGTGGGCTTGGTTTATGGCCTGTTCTCACCCCTTGAGATGTATCCCTATTTGCCATGGATATTTATTTGTAAATATTAGTATAGTGGAAGATCAAGATTGGAAGATGGTGACCTTGATGATTATGAAAATCGAAGAAATGTAAATATTGGAGGCTTATGTAAAAGTTGTATTTGCATCCCATGCATTTTCCTAGGATTGGACCTAGGCCCGTGCTTAGCTCACACAGGCCATTAGTATTGGGGTAATTGATCATCCTTGTTTTGTTTACTTTTTATAACATATGCAAGATATGTTATAAATAATGAGTATGTGCATTATTATTATGATAATAACGAAGTTGCATGAATCCGGCAAACATACGATCAAACATGGCGAGCTTTTAAACAAAGTTAATGATGAGACCTTTCAAAATTAAAAACCCTCATTTTGAATAAGATTCAAAATTAATATCAAACCCGAAAAGGGGAATTATAAAGGTGTTTATAAATTTCATGTCTTCCATCGACACTGGGTGCATGATGAACGCCACCCCTGTTCGGGGCCCGGCTCATATTATTGTGGGGGCCCTGGACACCGGAAAGCTATGACATTCATTGACATGGTGATGTGAACTACGTGGAACTCCCATGATTTCGGCTCATATTATTGAGAGAACTCATGGCGACCGTCCATTAAGATTCAACATCGATGGGTAAGGCTCGACACGTAAAGATGAACGACGTCAAATTATTGGGTCTTAAAAGACAAAAGTTTACATAGAGGGTTGCATGGTGATGCAATTGGAAACTACCTTTTAGGAATTATGATTGGCTGATATTATTCGGGATAATAATTTGCTATTTGGACCTTACGTACCTACTGAGGAAAGGAGTTTCTCGTTTTCACTAGAGGGTAGTCAAAAATGTCAAAACAGTGGGATCGAAAATTTATGAAGTAAAAGTCCATACTTTATATCTTACTAAATATTTTAAAATAGTCATTAACATTTATCTGTTTTACATTTCAGTACAAAATTGGCAATTCCTTCGATTCGCAACCCATTATCTGCAATACACGACAAACACATATTAACCGGACCTAATTTCCTCAATTGGCTAAGAAACCTAAAAATCGTCTTGAATTCGGAAAGGATGGCATATAAACTTACTAAGTCGCCCCCTGTTGAGGCTCCGACTAGCTGCACTCCTTCGAAATTGCAGACTTACAAGGATTGGTGTGACCATGACTTGCGAGCTAAGTGTTATATGCAGAATTGTATGAATGATGAGCTGCAGAGACATTTTGAGGATGCAAAAGTGTTCTTGACATTCATTTGCATCTCAAGGAGCTCTTTGGTGAGCAGACTCGACATCTTAGGCATGCTACCGTCAAGGAGCTAATCATTTTACGCATGCGAGATGGGGCTTCGGTCCATGAGCATGGCCTTAAGATGATTGGGCTCGTGGATAAACTCGTTGGCATGTCGCGCATATGCGCGCGGCGCAACAGTCAGACTTAAATAGGGTTCTCGTGGATTTTAAAGGGGATTCCGAAAAGAAAATATTCTAGGGCAGCCGACATATCATTTGAAAAAGTTAGAGCACGGGACGCGAAGAACAGAGATAGAAGACGCTGAATCCGGACACGGAGAAGCACTTTCATCTCTCCTAAACACGTTCCTAATTCGGTTCTTTACTTTTACGTTTTTAATGATTAAAAACAGGTTTTGTATTGATTTAAATTCGAGTATGAACTAATTCCATTTTCTAGAGATTGATGTAGTCTTGGGCTACCCTATGTTATTGACGTTTTGACTTTTCATTTAATCAATTTACCGTGTTTATTAATGATTTCTTATCATTAATGCTTTTGAATTACTGGCCATTATGCTAAGTTCATCAAGGATGTGATGTCCAAGAAGAGGAAACTTCAAAAATTTGAAACCGTGAAGCTAACCGAAGAGTGTAGTGCCATACTCCAAAGAAAACTACCACAGAAACTCAAAGATCCAAGGAGTTTCACTATTCCCTGTGTTATTGGTGGTTCTAGAGTAAATAGAGCTTTATGTGATTTGGGTGCTAGTATAAATTTAATGCATTTTTCTATTTACAGGACTTTGCCTATCCACGAGGGATAGTAGAGGATGTGTTGGTAAAGGTAGACAAATTCATATTTCCTGCTTATTTTGTCATCTTAGATATGGAAGAAGACCAGGAAACTCCGCTTATCTTTGGAAGGCCATTTTTGGCCACCGGGAAAGCTTTGATTGATGTGCACAAGGGCGAGCTCACATTGAGAGTAGGTGGAGAAGAAGTCTTGTTCAACATCTACGACACCATCAAAGGACCAAATGAGGTAAGTACTTGTAATAGAATTGATATAATTGATTCATGTGTATCTCATGTTGGTGCAGGTAGGATGACGAAAGACTCTTTAGAGAGATGCTTGTTGGAGTCAGTTTCCAGAGTTGATGAAGAGGACTGGGATGTGCGAGAGGATTTACTTGCTCTCAATACGCTAACTAAAGAAAAGATTAATGCCCAACTTGAAGAGTTACTTGAAGATGCAAGTAAAGAGGTACCAAAAGCATCCCCTGTCTTAAAGGATTTACCGAGTCACTTGTGCTATGCATTCCTAGATGAGAGTTCGTCCTATCCGGTAATCATCTCTTCTGCTCTTACTATTGAAGAAAAGGATAAGTTGTTGAGAGTGTTGAGAGAATTTAAATCTGCGTTGGGATGGACAATTGTTGATATAAAGGGGATTAGCCCTACTGTTTGTATGCATAAAATATTGATGCAGGAGTCATATTCCTCCTATGTTGATTATCAGAGGAGGCTTAATCCAGCCATGAAAGAGGTTGTGAGGGCTGAGTTATTAAAATTGTTAAATGCTGGTGTTATTTATGCTATATCTGACAGTTCTTGGGTTTCACAAGTACAAGTAGTGACTAAGAAGGGGGAATATGAGAATAACGAATTGATTTCAACTCGTCCAGTGACTGGGTGGCGAGTGTGTATAGACTATAGGAAATTGAATGATGCGACTAGGAAAGATCACTTCACTCTTCCCTTTATTGATTCCATTACCTTCACTTGCCCCTACGGTACATTTGCTTTCAGGAGAATGCCATTTGGTCTCTGCAATGCACCTGCTACTTTTCAGAGGTGTATGATGGCCATATTTTCTGACATGGTCGAGGAAATAATGGAAGTTTTTATGGATGATATCTCTGTGTTTGGTTCATCATTTGATCATTGTTTGCAGAATCTAACGCTTGTTTGCAGAGATGTCGGGAGAAGAATCTAGTGTTGAATTGGGAAAAATGTAACTTCATGGTCTGAGAAGGTATCGTGCTTGGGCATAAAATTTCGGCTAAAGGAATAGAAGTGGACAGAGCCAAAGTTGTGGCAATTGAAAATCTCCCACCGCCGAAGAATGTAAAAGGGATCCAAAGTTTCTTGGGACATGCCGGGTTCTATCGTCGTTATATTAAAGATTTATCTAAAATTACTAGACCTTTATGTAATTTGTTAGAGAAAGATTCTACATTTATTTTTGACGATGATTGCTTGCAGGCGTTTAACAGGATCAAGACAGCACTGATTTTTGCACCCATCATGATAGTGCCTGATTGGAAGGAGCCCTTTGAGCTCATGTGCGACGCTAGTGACTATGCTTTGGGAGCAGCATTGGGACAAAGACGAGACAAGATGTTCAAAGCTATTTACTATGCAAGTCGCACACTCAACGCAGCCCAACAGAATTACACAACTACTGAGAAAGGAATGCTATCAGTGGTGTTTGCATTCGACAAGTTCAGAACATATCTCATTGGCACCAAGGCAACTGTTTTCACTGACCATGCAGCTCTTCGTTACTTGTTTGCCAAAAAAGACGCCAAGCCCAGGTTGATACGATGGATACTCCTACTCAAGAATTTGACTTTGAAGTCAAAGACAAGAAATATTGTGAGAACAAGGTGCAGATCACTTGTCACGCCTAGAGCTGGAAGAAAGAACTGAAGGTGGAGTGATCAATGAGTCGTTCCCAGACGAACAACTCTTCAAGGTAAATGTTACACATCATTGGTTTGCAGATATAGCAAATTTTGTTGCTGCGGGAGAATTACCTTGAGATTTACCTTATCACCAAAAGAAGAAATTTCTTCATGATGCCAAGTTTTATCTGTGGGACGATCCTTTCTTGTTCAAGAGATGCGCTGATCAGATAATTAGACGATGTGTAGCAGAGGAAGAAGCGGGTACGATTCTAGAGCAGTGTCATTCCTCACCCTACGGTGGACACTTTGGAGCATCTAGAACAGCAGCTAAGGTATTACAGTCTGGTTTTATTGGCCTAATCTGTTTAAGGATAGTTATACTTTAGTTAAGTCATGTGATAAATGCCAAATAGTTGGCAATATTTCTAGACGACATGAATTACCACTAACAAATATTTTGGAGGTGGAACTCTTTGATGTCTGGGGTATTGACTTTATGGGTCCATTCCCATTCTCTTTTGGTCAATCTTACATTTTACTTGCTGTTGATTATGTGTCCAAATGGGTGGAAGCAATTGCCACCAGTACTAATGATGCTCGAGTTGTTGTTAAGTTTGTCCACAGGAACATCTTCACAAGATTTGGAACGCCTAGAGCCATTATCAATGATGAAGGTACGCATTTCTGTAACAAAATTTTAACTCACTATTGGCCAAGTATGATGTGAAGCACAGGGTGACACTGGCATACCACCCGCAAGCTAATGGGCAAGCAGAGATATCCAACCCGGAGATCAAACAAATATTAGAAAAAACAGTAAAGACAAACCGGAAGGACTAGGCACTCAAGCTAGATGATGCTTTATGGGCGTACAGGACTGCATACAAGACACCTATCGGGATGTCACCTTATAGGTTGGTATTTGGGAAAGCTTGCCATCTACCTTTGGAACTGGAGCACAAAGCATTTTGGGCTGTGAAAAAGCTAAATTTTGATATTGGAGCATTGGGCGAGCAACGACTGTTGCAGTTGAATGAGATGGCGGAATTCAGGAATGATGCATACGAAAATGCTAAGATATACAAAGAAAAGACCAAGAAATGGCACGACAAGCAGATTCTTCAACGAGACTTCGAACCAGGGCAACAGGTGTTATTATTCATGTGGGGACCCGGGCTCTAACTCAATTGTCTGGGACTAATTGGATATTTGCTAGAAAATGGGGGTCATAAAAAAAAAATTCTTTTAACAACATAAACCAGTGTATATAAATCATACACACATGATAACTCTATTTTATTTCAACCAACATAAATACATGTCTTGTTCCATTTCATTCTTAAACAAACTAGTATTTGAAACACATTACATATCAAATGTAAAAACTACTAGTCCATCTTCTACACCCGTAATCACCACGCTATCTCGATCTCTCATCTTTGTCTCGACCCTGATCCTGTCTCACCTGTTGTCATGTACACATACAGATACAACAACAGCCGGAACTCCGGTGAGAACAAATCCCAGTATAAAACATGTATCCATGCATGTCATGCAATTTCATACAAAATCATACCACATAATTCAGTAATTATGACACATTGGTGAATACAGATAAAACAATTCGACTCTTACTCTTTAACTCGACTCATATCTAAATCTAGGGATCCCGGTATGAATAAGATGTAACAAGTCTCCCACCTACTCTCCCAATCGGGGTGGCGGTACATCTTATTCCTAGACTTCGGCCCTGTCTATATCGAATATCTACAATCGGAGTCAATCTTCTCCTATGCCTCGATACTACCGAACGTCTAGAAACTTGGCATATCTGCCAATGACTCTCCTATCTCAATGCTTGTATATAAATCAATATAAAGCACAACATAACAAGGTATAGAAGTCTAGTATGTGATTTGTGGGAAACTCAAATCGGATCTGATTCGAGTTATATCTCCCCAATCAAACATTGAATTATACCTTTCGTGTCGTAGTCTCGATTGTACAAGTTGAAGTCTTGAAATTTCGATGTCCAATATGTCAATACCAATCGGAAATGACATATATACAATGTACCATATCAATCTCCAATTCAAGGTAGGATCAATAGGCAATTTCAATAACTTTCGACGGCATAACGGCGTAGTCTCTATATACTGATAATAACAACACGAGAATTACATCATCAGCTCATAACCATCACAATGTATACATCATAATCTCCAAATCGGCATATTCCCAATTCAACACATGCTGGAAAATCGTAATAATCACATACGGTAACATTTCTTTGATCCGGTTTCGAATATCATTTCACCATAATCATAAGAACACATGATACTACTCAAAATTTGATTTCTCCAACATCATATAGCCAAATCAAACAAGAACATAACAAAACTTACATCTTTTTGTAGCTGGTACTACGAGGAGCACAAATATGAACTCGGATCGAAAGTCGGATGGTTAGATGCTTCACAATCAAATCTCTAAGATTGAATGAAGTTTGGAGGATTGCTGAATGTTTTTCTTGGTCCTCAGCTGCTGAAAATGAAGGAAATGAAGACACTTCACATATATATTGCATGTGTAAGGGCAAGTGTCATATTTTCCATTTAGCACGTCTCACCGCGAGTGTGCTCGTTCTTTACCGTGGGTGCGTTGAGCGTACTGGATCGTTTCCAACAATTCGGAAGACTCGACCGCAGGTGCGGTGCATTTTGTAGCGCGAGTGCGATGCCTCTACTGTACCAACACCGCGGGTGCGGTAGATTTTATGGTGCGGGTGCGGTGAGCATACTGTATCTCTTCCAAATTTCAGAAGAACCACCGCGGGTGCTGTGGGGACCCGGACGCTAATCATCTTCTTAATCATCTTTGGGATTTAATTATCAATTAAGATAAACATGTCTAAAAATTTTTCTTTTTAAATGCAAGTGCGGAAGGTAATGGAATCAATCTATTATACAATCAGTATAATAATACAAATCTTGTACAACAATTATTCAAACTAGTCTAAGGTTCAACTACTAAATTCAAGTATTAAACCAGGTCTACAATAAGTCTGGAATCACCACTCTAAACTCGTCTTCTCTCATTATCTTCTTGACCCCGATCTTGTCCCACTTGTTGTCATGTACACATACAAACAAGACAACAGCCGGATACTCCGGTGAGAATAAATCCAAGTATAAACAATGTATACATGCAATTAACTGAATTAACATAAAAGCATGCATTATATCTCTGCACATGTATCAAAATCGAACATGTATCAATATAAATCTGTAAATAACACATGTATCGTAATCTACGAAACATAAATCAATACAGGTCTGTAAATCAATTCTAGTCTCAATATCTAAGACTCGATTCATCTCTCATTTCGATCTAGGGATCCCGCTGAATAGGAATGTAACAAATCTCCCACCTATCTCTTATGTTTGCGGTGGTTGTAATTGCTACGTTCCTATTTACGGACTTGGCCCTCGCTATATCGAATATCTATGATAAGAGCGGCTCTACTCATAATCACATCGATATGACCAAACGTCCGGTGTCTTGGAGTATCTACCAAGACTATGCCTATTCTGACAATGTGCAATGGGTGAGTGACGGCTCTGTCATAGTCTGGCCCCTCTGTCAGTGACTCTTATTCAATAGCTCTCTGCTTTCTACTTTCTATGTCAATAGAATAAATATAATCAGTAAAACATAAAGGTATA
Organism: Primulina tabacum; assembly: GCF_025594145.1. NCBI lineage: Eukaryota > Viridiplantae > Streptophyta > Magnoliopsida > Lamiales > Gesneriaceae > Primulina > Primulina tabacum. The sequence goes on along the minus strand of NC_134551.1, from coordinate 21,015,216 downwards.
AAAATAATACCATACAAGTATGTGGTTTAGGGAAACTCGAGTAGAATCTAATTCAAATCGATCTCCCAATAAACATCAATTTATACCTTTGTCTTCTCGGTCTGATGAAGACGAAGTCTCGTATCCCAAGACCTGATCAAGACCTGTTCTGATCAATACTCAAATTGGTATATAATCTGATCCATATCTGAACAAGGTAAAATCTAATTCAAATCAATGATATCACGATACAATCGAAATCATTACTGAATCTGATCAATCTCAATCAATACTGAATCTGATCAATATCAATCTACTGATGTTTCGACACCATAACAATACAGTCTTGATACCCCGTCAATCTCAACATCACAGATATAATACCAAAACTCATAATCAGTATCCGTACAATTCAAAATCTGAATAATAACACAACTCTGATATAGAATCTCAACTAAATCAACTCTGAAATTCATAACAGTTTCATAAACAGTCTATTCTTTAATCTGGCTTAAGTTATACAATGTCTACTGTAGCAGAAACATCATATCTGATTCATATTCAATTATGACAATATCATAAATTCAAATCATGTCTAAACGTAACAAAACTTACGTCCAGTTGTAGACTGCGTCGATAGAAACACAGTACTGAAGTCGGATTCAAAAACAGACGGACGGATTTCTCACAAAAGGCGTAAGAATATTTCAATTCTTTCTTGTGCTTCCCTCGGCTCTTTCTTTCCTTCATTCTGATGGATTTGCATGTAGGTATATATATATATATATACACGTTCCTTAGGTAGGAGGCAAGTGCGCCGGTAGCTCGCACCAACATTTTGCCCGCTCCATTTAAGTCGCGCATATGCGCCGATCCTTCTGCCCAACCCGCGCATGTGTGCCATTTACGTCGCGCATATATGCCGATCATTCTGGACGTTCCGCGCATGTGCGCGCATTCAAGTCGCGCATGTGCGCCGATGCTTCTGTAATTCTCGCGCATGTGCGTCGATACATGTCGCGCATGTGCGCGGGAGCTCTCCCTATAATTTATGTCAAATCTTCTCTTGGTTCTCCCGATCTGATCCGTTCTGTCTATAATTTTCTCGATTACTAAATAAATCATTTCAGATTAATCTCAGATTATAGTAATAAAATCTCGGGCCTTACAGGTGCACTGTCTTTTGAACCGTGGGTGCACTGTCTCTGCTGTCCCAACAATATATTTTGCAACTAGAATCGAATCGTAACATCGCTTCTTCGGCCTTCGATAATTACATCAAATCATGCATTAATAATTGCTGATTACCAACTCACATCTCGGGCATTACATTTCTCCCCCTCTTAGATATGAGTTCGTCCTTTAACTCGCATGCAATCAATCAAAACAAGTAAAAGAAGTAATATAATTAAAAAATGAATAAATACTCACATTATAGAAATAACTCTGGATATCTCTGCCTCATCTCTGATTCTGTCTCCCAAGTTGCTTCTTCAGTGCCATGACGACTCCACTGGACCTTTACTAGTGGAATGATCTTCGTTCTGAGCTGTTTTTCTTTCCAATCAAGAATCTGAATTGGATGTTCAATATAACTCAGAGTATCGTCAAGCTCGGCTTCATCAGGCTGAATGACATGAGAAACATCAGGCATATATCTACGCAGCATCGATACATAGAAGACATCATGTATCCCCGATAGAGAAGGAGGAATGGCGAGTCGATAGGCACGATCGCCAATCTTCTCAAGAATCTCGTATGGACCGATGTATCTAGGAGACAACTTCCCACGTTTGCCAAATCTGACAACGCCTTTGAATGGAGAAATCTTCAAAAACACTCTGTCTCCTTGTTCAAATACTAACGGTCTACTGACGTACATTCACATACTTGGATTGTCTATCGTGCGCCGTCTTCATTCTTTTCTGGATGATCTTTACTTTCTCTGTCATTTCACGAATCATATCAGGTCCAAGTTCTGGTACATCTGAGATGTCATCCCAATACAGCGGAGATCTGCACTTCTTTCCGTATAAAGCTTCAAACGGTGCCATCCCGATGCTCGTCTGATAGGTTGTTGTACGAGAATTCACAAAGTGGTAGTGAATCTTGCCAACTAGTGCCAAAATCTAGCACTACAGCTCTCAGCATATCCTCTAATATCTGGATAGTCCGCTCTGACTGTCCGTCTGTCTGGGGATGGTAGGCAGTACTCAGGTGCAATGTAGTACCTAAAGCCTGCTGCAAACTGTGCCATAAATGTGAAGTGAATCTGGGATCACGATCTGATACGATAGATTTCGGCACACCATGCAATCTGACTACCTCTCGGACATATATCTCTGCCATCTGATCGCATCGGTACGTCATTCTGTACGGAATAAAGCATGCTGATTTGGTTAATCTGTCAATCACAACCCAAATCGCATCACAACCCCGGGATGATCGTGGTAACTTCGTAACAAAATCCATGGAAATGTGATCCCATTTTCATTCAGGAATAGTTAAACTCTGAAGTAAACCTCCGGGTTTCTTCCTCTCGGCCTTCACCTGTTGGCAATTCAGGCACTTAGATACAAATTCTGCAATGTCCGATTTCATATTTTTCCACCAAAACTATGCTTTCAGATCATTGTACATCTTTTTGCCACCAGGATGAATACTGAACCGACTACAGTGCGCTTCTGATAAAATATGTTGTTTCAAATCTGAAACATCTGGCACTACAAGACGGTTATTCACATACAAAACATGATCATGTACCTGATACTCTGACTGATGTCCGGTTCTGATAATCTCAATCGACTTCTGAACATTCTGATCATTTTTCTGTGCTTCTTTAATGCGAACAATCAAATCTGGTTCCACTTGAATCGTAGCAAGTCGCAAGGGTCTGCGATCTGTCTCAAATACTAATCCAGACAAACAGCAATCTTCAATCAAATTCGAAACACCTATCGTCGATAAGGATAAGGAACATATCTTTCGACTCAAGGCATCCACTGCTGCATTATACTTTCCTGGATAATACTTCATTTCGCAATCAAAGTCCTTTAACAAGTCGAGCCATCTACGCTGTCTCATATTCAACTCTGACTGAGAAAACAGGTATTTCAGGCTTTTGTGATCAGAATAGATTTCAAACTTCTCGCCGTAGAGATAGTGTTGCCATATATTCAGTGCAAACACAATGGCCGTCAATTCAAGATCATGAATTGGATAACGAGTCTCGTGTTACTTTAAGTGTCTTGAGGCATATGCAATCACATGCCCTCGCTGCATAAGAATACATCCTAGCCCTCTGTGAGATGCATCACAATATACAACGAAATCACCCGTACCTGAAGGTATCGTCAACACCGAAGCACCGGTCAGTCGTTTCTTTAACTCCAAGAAGCTAGACTCACAGGCTTCAGACCATACAAATGGCGCATTTTTCTGCGTTAACTTGGTAATCGGCTACGCAATACTGGAAAAATATTTAATAAATCGTCGATAGTACCCTGCCAAACCCATGAAACTGCGTATTTCTGGTACTGATGTCGGTCTAGGCCAACTAATCACAGCTTCAACTTTACTTGGATAGACAGAAATACCGTCTCCAGATATGATATTCCCCAAAAAGACAACATGTCTCAGCCAGAACTCACACTTTGACAGTTTAGCATATAATTTCTCATTTCTCAACGTTTGCAACACAGTTCTTAAATATCCGGCATGCTCCATCATATTCTTGGAATAAACCAAAATATCATCAATAAAAACAATCACAAACTCATCCAGATATTTCTGAAAGACACGATTCATCAATCCCATAAACACCGCTGGAGCATTCGTTAAACCGAAAGGCATGACGATAAACTCATAATGTCCATACCTGATTCGGAATGCTGTCTTTGGTATATCAACATCTCGAACTCTCAGCTATTGATATCCTGATCTCAGATCGATCTTGGAATAGACAGAGGTTCCCTGCAACTGATCCAATAAATCGTCGATGCGAGGCAAGGGATATTTGTTCTTTACTGTCGCTTTATTCAATTGTCGATAATCAATACACAATCTCATTGAACCGTCTTTCTTCTGGACAAAAAGTACCGGAGCACCCCAAGGAGATACACTCGGTCTAATGTAACCCTTGGCCAATAAATCTTCGAGCTGTTCCTTCATTTCTTTCAATTCAATAGGCGCCATTCTATAGGGAGCTCGAGATATAGGAATGGTACCTGGTAAAAGATCAATACTGAAATCTACCTCTCGGATTGTAGGTAACCCTGGAATCTCATCTGGGAATACATCCGCAAACTCGCACACCACTGGCAGATCTGCCAATGCTGGGCTCGATTTCAGTAGATCTACTGAATATACAAGGGACCCTTCTGCTCCTTACTGCAACAATCGACTCATAGAGAACACAGATATCAAGGGAATCCGAGCTCTGGAACCCTTACCGTAGAATTTCCACTCATCAGTCAATTCTGGTCTGAATCTGACAATCTTCTGGAAACAATCTACAGTGGCTCTGTACTTGGTTAACATATCGATGCCAACAATACAATCAAAATTAGATAACCCAAGCACAATGCAATCTAGATCAATATCATGACAGTCGAACTGTAGCATGCAATGTCTAACCGATGTCACTGATATCAAACCACTCCCCAAATGAGAAGAAATCGATACTACAGCAGATAATGACTCGACAGGTAAAGCATGCATCAATACAAAGCGCTCAGAAATGAATGTATGAGATGCACCTGTATCTATCAATACATAAGCAGGATAACCGCAAAGAAAACAGTTACCTGTGATCACATCGTCTAGTGCATCTTGAGCTTGCTCTTCTGTCAGTGCAAATACTCGAGCCTGCTGTCTGGGAGGTTGGCTCACTGTCTGGCTACCTCTGGCTCTGGGCTGGGTCTTTGTAGGGTTTGGCAGAAAGGAATGAACAGATGAAGCTTGCCTCTCAGGCTGGGTTACTGAACCAAATGCTCCTACACTCTGAGCTTGCTGTACCCCTTTCTGTGGACAGACTCTGGCGAAAATGTCCTTGGTGTTTGCAGATATTGCAGCGTCCCATCACACCCTGACACTGTTCGGTGGCATGTCGGCCTCCACAAGAACTGAAATACACATCTGTATACTCTGTACTCTGGCCAGGACCTTTATGTCGTGATCCACTGGAGCTCGACGAACTGCTCCCTGATCTCTTGAACCGTTTTCCTTTTGCTTTCAGCTGGTCTTTCCTCCCGCTGCTGCTACCACCGCTCTCAAATCTGAGAGGGGATTGAATTGAGGATTGTGGCGGTCTAGGAGTCGGAGCGACATAGGAAGTAGCTTCGTTGCCTAAGCAATCCAGCTTCGGCCCCCTTGGCATGGTTCAATGCATCAGCAAAGTTTTTGGGTCTACCGGTATTTACCAAAGTAAAGATATCAGGATTCAAGCCATTGATAAACTGATCTGCAATGGCCTCGTCATTTTGTGCCACGTGAGGAGCAAATCGAAGCAATGTCGAAAACTTTGCCACATATTCTTCGATGTTTAACTGTCCCTGTTTCAAATTGGCAAACTCAGCACCTTTATCCTTTCGGTAGGACACGGGAAAGAAGCATTGATAGAACTCTGCTTTAAAAACTTTCCAAGTGATCTATGTGCCACGATGCTCCAATGCTTTCTTCGTGGTAAGCCACCAGTTCTTTGCAACTTCTTGCAGTTGATGCCCAATGAGTTTAAATTGTCGTTCGTCGGTGTAGTCAAGAGACTCAAATAGCATCTCGATGTCATCGAGCCAACTTTCACACTCAATTGAATTTTCTGTGCCCTTCAGTGTCGGTGGTCGAAACGACTGAAACCTCTTTAGCAAAGTCTCCATCGGTGTAGCGGTCACATCCATCAGATCATTGGATGTACTGCCCTGTTCTGGTGCCCGACCTGCTACTGGTTGCGGTACTCGTCGAGGAGGCATATCTGATTATCAAACGGATTAGTACACAATCTATACAATCTGTCTCAGTCCTCCTCTGATCATATACCTCTGATCCAGAATCGGTTCTGATTCAGTCTTTGCAGTTACATGCTGTAATCAACTAAGATAACAATATAACATGTAATAGTGAAAGCAATAAATCATGCTAGAACAATAAAAGCAAGGAAGAAAATTCACTCTACCCCCCGCTCATTCTATTCTATCTCAATCTAAAGGATCTATCGTTCTGATACCACATGTTGTGGGGACTCAGGCTCTAACTCAATTGTCTTCGGGATTAATAGGATATTTGCTAGAAAATGTGGGTCATAAAAAAAAATTCTTTTAACAACATAAACCAGTGTATATAAATCATACACACATGATAACTCTATTTTATTTCAACCAACATAATTACATGTCTTGTTCCATTTCATTCTTAAACAAACTAGTATTTGAAACACATAACATATCAAATGTAAAAACTACTACTCCATCTCCTACGCCCGTAATCACCACGCTATCTCGATCTCTCATCTTTGTCTCGACCCTGATCCTGTCTCACCTGTTGTCATGCACACATACAGATACAACAACAGCCGGGACTCCGGTGAGAACAAATCCCAGTATAAAACATGTATCCATGCATGTTATGCAATTTCATACAAAATCATACCACATAATTCAGTAATTATGACACATTGGTGAATACAGATAAAACAATTCGACTCTTACTCTTTAACTCGACTCATATCTAAATCTAGGGATCCCGGTATGAATAAGAGGTAACAAGTCTCCCACCTACTCTCCCAATCGGGGTGGCGGTACATCTTATTCCTAGACTTCGGCCCTGTCTATATCGAATATCTACAATCGGAGTCAATCTTCTCCTATGCCTCGATACTACCGAACGTCTAGTAACTTGGCATATCTGCCAATGACTCTCCTATCTCAATGCTTGTATATAAATCAATATAAAGCACAACATAACAAGGTATAGAAGTCTAGTATGTGATTTGTGGGAAACTCAAATCGGATCTGATTCGAGTTATATCTCCCCAATCAAACATTGAATTATACCTTTCGTGTCGTAGTCTCGATTGTACAAGTTGAAGTCTTGAAATTTCGATGTCCAATATGTCAATACCAATCTAAAATGACATATATACAATGTACCATATCAATCTCCAATTCAAGGTAGGATCAATAGGCAATTTCAATAACTTTCGACGGCATAACGGCGTAGTCTCTATATACCGATAATAACAACACGAGAATTACATCATCAGCTCATAACCATCACAATCTATACATCATAATCTCCAAATCGGCATATTCCCAATTCAACACATGCTGGAAAATCGTAATAATCACATACGGTAACATTTCTTCGATCCGGTTTCGAATATCATTTCACCATAATCATAAGAACACATGATAGTACTCAAAATCTAATTTCTCCAACATCATATAGCCAAATCAAACAAGAATATAACAAAACTTACATCTTTTTGTAGCTGGTACTACGAGGAGCACAAATATGAACTCGGATCGAAAATCGGATGGTTAGATGCTTCACAATCAAATCTCTAATATTGTTTTAAACCGACGCGCTTTGTCGCGCGCATATGCGCAAGAGACACCGCCCTCACACATCAATTTTCGCATGTAATCACATTTCCAGTCACGGTTTTGTTTTAAACTGTCGCCGATTTAGTCAGTGACGGTGTTATAAAAAACCGTCGCTATTAGCGACGGGCTTGTCAAAAATCGTCGCTAATAGCGACGGATTTTTAGAAACCGTCGCTGAATAATATCGATTGTATCATATTTCCTTCACAGACGAGCTCATTATATCCATCCACATTTTCTTTCAAAATTAACCCTAACACCACGCCGTTCCACTCACCGCCATGGGCTTCGAACCACAAACACCACCGCCGTTCCACTCACCGAGAGGGAAGCAAAACACCACCACCACCACCGTTCAAAGCACTGAGTTAGTCCGGCACCAGTTTCCCGAGGTATGGTATTGATTGGAACGATAATTGGTTAATTTCTTGTTGTCGTACCTCTGTTGAGTTATTTATTGTAAATGGCCACCACCAACCTTATCAAAAGTTTGAAATACATGGTGTTAAGACTTTATAAGTCAAGTGTATTCTATGCGGCTCACGTGTTGACAAAATTAATGCAAGCGATTGGTAGGTCTTTCGATACTGTAATTGATACATTGCTGTGTTCAAAGACTCAGTAGTCTATTGTCTTGTATTGTCAAGAGCTACTAGTTGAGAAGTCCCTTTCTGTATGACTCAATAGTTTCTGGTGAGGTTGGTGGTTGAGATACACACCATTTCTTTGGAGGTGCGTGTTGTTTTCTAAGGCCTTGGTTGTCCGTCTCTGGGTTCTTAATGTTCGGCATTGTCTAAAATATTTGTTGTCCCCTTCTTGTTAGGCATTGTCTAATTTTCGGTTTTTCTAACTTATATGCACTGTGTGTTGAGGACTGGACATGACGGTGTTTGTTAGTCATTGTCTCCGTCGAATTTTTTTGTTTTTCTAACTTATATGCATCTGTGTAGTCTTCTTTCATTTGTTAGTCAATAGGTAGTCTTCTTTCGTTTTTTTTGCGCTCAACAAATTAAATTGAAAATGACATTATTAAATGTAATATTTTCAGGTTTAGATCAAATTTATCGTTATATATTTATGGTATTTTGCTGTATTGAAATGGATAATTCTTGGATTCACTCGGATAGAAGGTCAAAACAGTACAAGGAGGGTGTGGAACTGTTTATCAGAGGTTGTTTAGAGAATCCCCATATTGACCCCAATTTAATTCATTGTCCTTGTTGCAAATGTAAAAATCTTAAAAAAAGACCAGCTAAGTCCGTTCGAGAGCATCTTTATTTCCATGGTTTTAGTCAAAATTATGTGAATTGGATTTGGCACGGTGAGTCTGCTGAAAGTGACAAAGTAAATTGGAGCACGAACAAGGAGCCAATTGGTAACTATCACGGACACTTTGAAACCACTAATATGTGTGAGGCAGCATATGATAACTATACAGAAAATCCAGTAGCGTTCATGAAATTTTTGGAGGAAGCAGAGAAACCTTTGTATAATGGATGTAAGCGTTACACAAAGTTGAGTGCAATTGTGAAACTATACAACCCCAAAGCAAAGCATGGGATGAGTGACGCTCTATTTTCCGATCTACTAATGGATTTTGGGGATATGCTACCAGATAATCACAACCTGCCAACCAAAATGTATGATGTAAAAAATACATTGAGTTGTTTGGCGTTGAGTCATGAAAAGATTCATGCTTGTTCCAATGATTGCATTCTTTATAGGAAGCAATATAAAGATTGCGTAAACTGCCCTAAATGTGGCTTGTCACGGTGGAAGCTAACCAAGAAGAACGTTGAGAAGAAAGGTGTTCCTGCAAAGGTGTTGTGGTATTTCCCTCCCATACCAAGATTTAAGCGCATGTTTAAATCTCTACATACCTCGAAAAATTTAACATGGCATGCAGAAACCACAGGAGTTCCCGGTCAGTTACGTCATCCAGTTGATTCGCCATCTTGGAAGTTGGTGGAACATATGTGGCCCGACTTTGAAAGTGAACCAAGAAATCTTCGCCTTGCACTTGCAGCTGATGGCATTAATCCTTATAGCAACCTTAGTAGTCGGTACAGTTGCTGGCCAATTATGTTGGTCACCTATAATGTGCCTCCAAACATGTGTATGAAGAGAAAATTCATCATGCTAACTATGCTCATTTCAGGGCCTAAACAACCAGGAAACGATATAGATGTCTATCTTGATGTGTTAGTTGAAGATTTGCAATGATTGTGGGATGGAGTTGATGGTGTCTATGATGCTTATCGAAGACAATTTTTCACTCTTAAAGCAGTCTTACTATGGACCATCAATGACTTTCCAGCCTATGGTAACCTTAGTGGATGTACTACACATGGTTATTATGCATGCCCAGTATGCAAAGAAGATACTTGTGCAAAGCATTTGGAAAATGGGAAGAAAATGTCATTTGTTGGTCGTAGACGATTCCTACCACGGTTTCATCCATGTTTTGCGCAATTACTTCATCAAAATACAAATTACTGAAGTCTTTCGAACCACTCACTTCGTCACTAAATGTAAATTGTGAAGTAACATAATATAAAATACTTCAACAAATAGGATAAATGCTGAAGTTATAGATTATATTTACTTCCACAAATAGGATAAATTGTGAAGTTGTTTGTGTCTATTACCTCATCAAAATACATAACTACGAGGTCTTTCTGATGAATTACTTCGTCGATTATTGTAAATAATGAAGTAAAATATTATAAACTACTTCGCTAAATAATAATTAAGACGAAGTTATATATAATATATTACTTCATTATTTAGAATAATCGATGAAGTAAAACACATTTCTTACTTCGGCACCGGTCCAATTTTGGACCGGTTTTCCTTCGAAAACCGGCCAAAGACTTCAGTATTTTCAATCATACAACTTCGGTTATTATGCGAAGTAAAAAGTACATCTATTACTTCACGTCCATATACTTCGGCAATTAACTACCTTATTACTTCATTGAATACGCGAAGTAAAAAGCGATTTTTCTACTAGTGGATGGTCCGGACCATTCACAGTGGAAACAGTGTACCCACATGGTGCAATTGAGTTAAAGTGCAACAATGGTCAAAGGGTCAAGCATTACTTCGGAAATGAAGTGCGACACATGGAAAACATCCCATTGGGAGAACCAAAGTAGATAGGAGAAAGTCAGGCTGATGACTTTAAACAAAGCGCTATGTGGGAGGCAACCCACATTTATTTATTTTTGCATTCCTTTTGTTTTTATTATTTTATTTCCATTCCTTAATTTTATTAATTTTAACTTTCTCAATTCAAGTATTAATTTTCATTTTGTTATTTTTGCAGGTATATAAAAAAAAGTCGAAAAGTTTATGGACAGGATGTTTGGCGCATATGCGTGATTTATTTTCGCGCACATGCGCGAGTATGGCAGAAGGTTTTGCGCATATGCGCCATTAAGGACGCGCACATGTGAGACTAAGGCAGAGACATCGGCGCATATGCGCCATTAATGGACGCGCATATGCGTGAGAGTCCACACGCGAGACAGTAACCTCGGCGCATATGCGCCGCTTTAGGGCGCGCATATGCGCCCGACCTGTTATAAAAAAAAAAAAGAACTAAAACCATTTTCAGAAAACAGCCGCCCTCCCTCACCAAAAGCACTGAACCCTCGTCTGAAACACCACCGATCGTCGCCGCCTCTCGAAGAAAGCCGGTCACCGCCCTAAATTATCGCCGTGACTCCGACCACGTCTCCTAATTCCGGCCATTCTCTGGTACAAGTAAGGGTTTTAACCAAATCTTGTTCAATTTTTCAGCGTACTTGGAATATTGTGTTTGATATCGTCAATTTGTTACCTCTCGTGGTTATAAAGTAGTTTGTGATCACTGGGTGTACACATCTATTGCTTATTGGATTAATTGGTGTGGTGAAATTATAGTGTTCAAGTTTGGGGGTGTGATTACCGGATTTTTGGCTCTTCAGTAGTTAAATTTAGTTGGTGTTGGTTTTGATATTTGATTATTGAGTTGATGGCACCGAAAAAGAAAATATTCTAGGGCAGCTGACATATCATTGGAAAAAGTTAGAGCACGGAGCACGGAGCACGAAGAACAGAGATAGAAGACGCTGAATCCGGACACAGAGAAGCACTTTCATCTCTCCTAAACACGTTCCTAATTCGGTTCTTTACTTTTACGTTTTTAATGATTACAAATAGGTTTTGTATTTATTTAAATTCGAGTATGAACTAATTCCATTTTCTAGAGATTGATGTAGTCTTGGGTTACCTTATGTAATTGACTTTTGACTTTTCATCTAATCAATTTATCGTGTTTATTAGTGATTTCTTGTCATTAATGCTTTTGAATTACTGGCCATAATTCGAATGATCTAATAAGTAGAGATCACCAATTTCAGGCAGAGAGAGCTCGAAGTGTTATATGAGGCGTGGGAGAGATACAAAGAATTACTCAGGAAGTGTCCTGAATCATGGATATGCAGATTGATGTGAATCTTTGTACGACGAATAGCAAACACGATTAAAATCGAATTGCGCACTCAATTCGATAACGAACAAGGAATCGTTGTTGTCCCGATCTTTTGAATCAAGTGTGTGTGTTGTGATTTTCACCTCTAAACTATGAAAAGTCTAGCAACAAATAATCACGAGATAAACAACCGAGATTATAACGAACCTTCGAAGAACAAGTCGACGACAATCCGCACAAGCACGATCGACGAACGCCACAAAGTTAAAAACTTTGATAAGTTTGATTTTTGTTTGACAAAGCAAAAGCTTTAATTGTTTGAGAGAAAACTCAAGAACAATGATAAAATATCAATAATAATCTGAATAATGTTCAAAATTTCGTGAAAATAGGTCTACATATTAGAAAAAGATTGCAAATCTAGTTACCAAAATAATCAAAACTCTAACTAGGAAACTAGGATTTTTCCGGAACTGGTTCGCGCTCGGGCGGTAGAATATTACCGCTCAAGCGTCAAGGGCTCTGCACTATTCGCGCTCGGGCGGTAGAATGTTGCCGCTCGGGCGCCGGGTGTTCTGGAAATCACGTCTTGGACAGTCCATCTGGCGCTCGGGCGCGAAGAATTCTTCCACTTTTCTTCGTTCATCACTTGAATGGTGTTCCTATGCCTTCCGAACTCAATCCCATGCACCAAAAACCCTTCAGCACTCTGCTCCTTGCTTGTAAGTCCTTCTTCATTGCTCATAAGTCCGTGCAATGCTTCCTTGAACTTCTTCAATCGTCCCCTCGTGATTGGTCCCTCCGGCAACTCCAAAGGGTCCCATGCTTTCCTTGGTGCCTGACCATCCGTGCTAGCATCATCCTCCCCTTCTTTAAAAGGATTTGTCCTCAAATCCAGCTCGTCACCTACATCAAACAACGACAAGTCACTAACATTAAAAGTAGAACTCACGTTATACTCACCTGGTAGATCGAGTTTGTAGGCATTGTCATTGATCCTTTCAAGGACTTGAAATGGTCCATCGCCCCTAGGTAATAGCTTTGAACGTCTCTTCTCGGGGAACCTCTCCTTCCTCAAGTGTAACCACACCCAATCTCCCTTCTCAAATAACACTTTCTTCTTTCCCTTGTTGCCTTGCGTGGCATTTTGCTCATTCTTCTTTTCAATATTGGCCTTGACCTTTTCATGCAAACCCCTAACAAATTCAGCTTTCTTTTTGCCATCCATGTTTAACCTTTCACTCACAGATAAAGACATCAAATCCAACGGAGTCAAAGGATTAAAACCATAAACAATCTCAAATGGAGAATAATTCGAAGTTGAATGCATGCAACGATTATACGCAAACTCAACAAATGGTAAACAATCTTCCCAATTCTTTAAGTTCTTTTTAAGAATAGCACGCAAAAGTGTTCCTAACGTTCTATTGACAACTTCAGTTTGTCCATCCGTTTGAGGATGACATGTAGTAGAAAACAACCATTTTGTGCCAAGTTTAGCCCATAACGTCTTCCAAAAGTAACTCAAGAATTTAACATTGCGATCAGAAACAATAGTCCTAGGCATGCCATGCAACCCAACGACTTCTCTAAAGAATAGGTCCGCAATGTGAGATGCATCATCAGTTTTGTGACAAGCAATAAAATGTGCCATCTTAGAAAACCTATCCACAACAACAAATATAGAATCCCTCCCCTTCTTTGTCCTAGGCAACCCCAAAACAAAGTCCATAGAAATATCAACCCAAGGTTCACAAGGGACGGGAAGTGGTGTATACAAGCCATGTGGTTGTGTTTTAGATTTAGCTTGCCTACAAGTAATACACTTATCACAAACACGCTCAACGTCACGTTTCATGTGTGGCCAATAGAAATGTTCATGCAATGCACTTAAAGTTTTAGCCACACCAAAATGTCCCATTAGGCCACCCCCATGCGCTTCCCTAAACAAGTAATTCACGAATGGATGATCTAGGGATGCACAACCTATCTTCCTTAAACAAGAAACAATGATGCAAATAAAACTTGTCATGTGGACCATGCATACATATTTCAAATTCATTATTAAAATCCTCATCTAGCACATATAATTCCTTCACATGCTCAAATCCCAAAACTTTAGACTCCAATGTAGAGATTAGTACATACCTCCGTGATAGTGCGTCGGCCACTACATTTTCCTTACCTTGCTTGTACTTGATGATGTAAGGAAATGTTTCAATGAATGCCACCCACTTGGCGTGCCGCTTGTTCAACTTCTGCTGCCCCTTAAGGTGCTTAAGAGACTCATGATCCGTGTGAATCACAAACTCCTTAGGCCTCAAGCAGTGCTGCCACGTCTCTAGAGTCCTCACAAGTGCGTAGAACTCCTTATCATACATGGGGTAGTTCAAGGCTGCTCCATTGAGCTTCTCGCTAAAGTACGCCACTGGCCGTCCCCCTTGCATCAAAACTCCGCCAATACCTACACCTGACGCATCACATTCAATTTCAAAAGTGTTAGAAAAATCAGGTAAAACAAGTAAAGGAGCATTAATCAATTTGTGCATAATAAGATTAAAAGACTTCTCTTGCTCCTCGCCCCAATAGAATGAATGGAACGTTCTTCTTAATTACCGCCGTCATCAGTGCTGCAAGTGTGCTAAAATCCTTTACAAACCTCCTATAGAAGCTTGCAGGTCCATGAAAACTTCGGACTTGACCAACAGTAGTAGGCAATGGCCAATCTCGAATAACACTTACCTTGTCTTCATCCACTTGTATCCCCTGTGAGCTTACCACAAAACCAAGAAAGACAAGTTTGCTTGTACAAAAATCACATTTCTTCAAGTTAGCATATAGATTTTCAGCCCTTAATGTGATTAGCACAAGTTTCAAGTGACCAACTTGCTCATCCAAGTCTTTGCTATATACTAGGATATCATCAAAATAAACAACAACAAATTTTCCTATGTATGCACGCAAGACATGGTTCATTAACCTCATAAAGGTACTAGGAGCGTTAGTTAAGCCAAAAGGCATGACCATCCACTCATATAACCCGTATTTGGTTTTAAACGCAGTTTTCCACTCATCACCTTCCCTCATCCTAATTTGGTGATAACCACTCTTTAAATCAATTTTGCTAAAGATACAAGCACCATGCAACTCATCTAACATATCATCTAGTCTAGGTATGGGATGCCTATACTTAATGGTTATGTTATTGATTGCCCTACAATCTACACACATACGCCATGAGCCATCTTTCTTAGGAACTAATAAAACAGGTACAGCAAAAGGTGACATGGACTCACGCACAAAACCCCTATCTAACAACTCACTTGCCAGCCATTGAAGCTCCTTCGTCTCCTCCGGATTGTTCCTATAAGCTGGACGATTTGGCAATGCACTCTCGGGCACCAAATCAATTTGGTGTTCAATCTCCCTCAAAGGCGGTAGTCCTTGAGGTAGCTCCTCCGGAAATATATCATCAAATTCCTGCAATAGTGAAATAACAATGCTCGGAAGGGAACCGGCTATATCACTTGTGTTAAAGAGGATTTTTTATTAAGAATCAACACAAGTGATTCATGTGTGTGCAACAAGTGTTTCAACTCAGTTTTTTGGGCCATATATGATTTCTTTTTGGCCTCTTTTCACTCATTTTCTTTCCTCTCTTTTTCTTCCCTCTCATTTTTCTTTTGTATGGCTATCTCACTCTTTTTATCACTCTTTTTTTCAGCCATCTCATTTTTTTTTTCAAAGGCCATCTCACTTTTTAGTTCACTCTTTTTTTCGGCCTCATCTCTCTTCTTTTTTTTTTAAATGGTCCTCTCCAACACTTGCTTTGGGGACAATGGAAGTAAAACAATGGAATCTTTCTTCATCATAAATGAATACCTATTCTTGTACCCATCATGTGTCACCCGCCTATCATATTGCTAAGGTCTACCCAACAAGATATGACATGCATGCATGGATACCACATAGCACAAAACCTCATCCACATACTTCCCAATAGAAAAAGACACCAACACTTGTTTGTTCACCTTCACCTCCGCACAATCGTTCAACCATTGAAGCCTATATGGTTGGGGATGCTTTAATGTAGGTAAACCCAATTTTTCCACCATCTCACTACTAGCCACATTGGTACAACTCCCCCCATCTATGATTAAATTGCAAACCTTTTGATTTACAAAACACCTAGTATGGAACAAGTTTTCCCTTTGGTTAATCTCCTCCTCCTTGACTTGGGCACTCATGATACGCCTAGTCACTAGTGCTTCACCTACAACTGCCTCATACCCCTCATCAGGATCTTTTAACGCAGGCATCTCATCATCGTCACTCTCACTTTGAGACTCATATTCACCATAGTCATTTAAAATCATCACCCTTTTATTAGGACATTCACTAGAAATATGCCCTAACCCTTGACACCTAAAACATTTAACATCTCTAGATCGATTAGAAGGAGTTTCAGATTTACCTTGTACTCCTTGCTTAGGCGCCTCTGGTTTGGTTTCAAATTTGGGCTTGGCCACCACTTTACTCTCCTCACGCTTCACTACATTTGACCTCCAAGAAGATGATGAACCCCTAGTTTGATTGGTGCGGCCAACTCCACGCCTTTTGAGTTGTTGCTCCACTTTTATGGCCATTTGCACCATCTCGTCTAGATCCAAGTAGTGCCGAAGCTCCACTTGATCTTGAATTTCCCTGTTTAATCCACAAAGAAAACGTGCCATGGTCGCCTCACTATCCTCCTCAATGTTTGCCCTAATCATGACTACTTCCATCTCCTTATAGTAGTCCTCAACACTCTTCACCCCTTGCCTTAAAGTTATTAACCTCTTAAACATCTCCCTATAGTAGTGATTGGGCACAAACCTTTTTCTCATCAATCTTTTCATCTCATCCCAAGACTCAATAGGTCTCTCATTATACCTCCATCTAGTGGTCACTAATTGATCCCACCAAATAAGAGCATAGTCAAAGAATTCCACCACCGCCAACCTCACCTTCTTTTGTTCGGAGTAGTGGTGACATTCAAACACAAACTCTACCATCTTTTCCCACTTTAAATACGCCTCCGGTTTAGATTTCCCTTGGAACGATGGAATTTTCATCTTAATGCTACCCATGTTACCATCTTCGTTATCCCCATCATATCTACCCCGTACGGCTTCTCTTTTTCCTCTACCGTATCCTCTACCTCTTCCATTCCTACCCCAATTTTCATTTTGACTCTCCTCGTCTCCTCCCAACTCGTACTCCTCATCCTCTCTACTCAAATCCTTAGGTTTAGACTTACTCCCACTAACACCAACCTCAAGCTTATTCAACCTTTCATGTAACGACTCCATTTGGGTCGACATCATCCTACTAAAATGCCCAAACAACGCCTCCATTTGAACCTTAGACAACCCCGGGTTCGAACTATCTCCTACCTCCCTCTCCATCTAATTTTCAAATTTGTACCTGCAAGAAAACGTTAGTAGAAACAAAATAATCCTCACCCAAATGCTCACGGTCACTCCAAAAAAATTCACTCGTCTTTTCTCTCAATTTTTTTTTTGCTCACAACAAATACTCACTAGCCACTCCAAAGAATAACACCCACACTCAAATATTTCCACTCGAATTTGATGCTTCTCTCGAAGGTGTGCTCAAGCTTTGTATTTGAGTATATCAAACAATCAAGTTCCAACTTGTGAACAAATGCGACCGACTCACTTGGACTGTGTAGACAAGAAATTCGAATATATGAAATATATATATATATATATTGAATATGACTCTCTAAAGAAAATAGAACAAGATATCAAAAAGAAATAATGGTGAATTTTCGGAATTTTTGTACTCTTTTTTTTTTTGGTTGAGTAATACTCGAAAATCCAAAAAAAAAAAAAACCAACAAATTTCGAGAATCACAGATTCACGAAAAATACGAAGAACGATAGAACAAACAGATCTGAAAGCGGAATTAAAGGATAATTAGATCTGCTAATAGAATGAATGATAAACTTACTTGAATTCAATTAACCTAAGCTCTGATACCAAATGATGTGAATCTTTGTACGACGAATAGCAAACACGATTAAAATCGAATCGCGCCCTCAATTCGATAACGAACAAGGAATCGTTGTTGTCCCGATCTTTTGAATCAAGTGTGTGTGTTGTGATTTTCACCTCTAAACTATGAAAAGTCTAGCAACAAATAATCATGAGATAAACAACCGAGATTATAACGAACCTTCGAAGAACAAGTCGACAACAATCCGCACAAGCACGATCGACAAACGCCACAAAGTTAAAAACTTTGATAAGTTTGATTTTTGTTTGACAAAGCAAAAGCTTTAATTGTTTGAGAGAAAACTCAAGAACAATGATAAAATATCAATAATAATCTGAATAATGTTTAAAATTTCGTGAAAATATGTCTACATATTTGAAAAAGATTGCAAATCTAGTTACCAAAATAATCAAAACTCTAACTAGGAAACTAGGATTTTTCCGGAACTGGTTCGCGCTCGGGCGGTAGAATATTACCGCTCGAGCGCCAAGGGCTCTGCACTATTCGCGCTCGGGTAGTAGAATGTTGCCGCTCGGGCGCCGGGTGTTCTGGAAATCACGTGTTGGACAGTCCATCTGGCGCTCGGGCGGTAGTTTTTTACCGCTCGGGCGCGAAGCATTCTGCCACTTTTCTTCGTTCATCACTTGAATGGTGTTCCTATGCCTTCCGAACTCAATCCCATGCACCACAAACCCTTCAGCACTCTGCTCCTTGCTTGTAAGTCCTTCTTCATTGCTCATAAGTCCGTGCAACGCTTCCTTGAACTTCTTCAATCGTCCCCTCGTGATTGGTCCATCCGGCAACTCCAAAGGGTCCCATGCTTTCCTTGGCGCCTGACCATCCATGCTCGCATCACTGATTGGATGCAAATCGAGTTATTTTACAATGGTTTGGATGGGCTGACTAGAGCGAATGTGGATGCAGCCACTGGAGGTACTATTTTTTCTAAAACACCTGATGAGGCCTATGATTTGCTTGAACAGATGACTATTAACAATTATCAGTGGCCGAGTGAGAGATCTGGATCAAGGAAACCTGCTGGAGTGTATGCCGTAGACCCGATCACATCACTTACTGCACAGGGTTCGGCATTGACAGCACAGATTGCAGCGATGAACAAAGCAGGCCAATCTACGTCTGAAGTAGCACTGGTGACTGCCGAAGAAGAGCCAGTTGTGGAGGAAGCTCAGTACATCAACAATCGTGGTTTCTGATGTTATCGAGGTAATCCTCCCCCTAATACTTATCATCCAGGTTTGAGGAATAACGAGAATTTCTCTTATGCGAACAACAAGAACGTGTTGAATCCTCCACCGGGGTTCAATACACAGAAAGGGGAAGGAAAGCCATCTTTTGAATATCTAGTTGGTACATTTGTGACTGAGTCTGGGAAAAGAATGACGAGAACTGAGTCTCGTCTTGATAACATGGAGACACACATGGACAATATGGGTACCACGATGAAATACTTGGAAACACAGATTGGGAAACTAGCCAATGCTTTAAAAGATCAGAATAGAGGACAGTTTCCCAGCAATACAGAGGTGAATCCTAGGGAACAGTGCAAAGCTGTCACATTGAGGAGTGGCAAAGAAATCTGAATCCCAGAGCCTACTGAAGAGAGTGTAGAGATTCTTGTTGAGGAAAATGATGGAAAGGGTGCAAGTATTGGAGAAGAGAAAGGGGAAGAACCTAAGAAAGTGATTGAGCAGCAACCTTTACCTAAGGTAAATCTTCCATATCCACAAAGGTTCAAGAAGAAAGGGTTGGATGATCAGTTTGCGAAGTTCCTGGAAATTTCAAGCAAAATACACATCAACATCCCATTTGCCGATGCATTGGAGTAAATGCCCAATTATGCTAAGTTCATTCAAGGAGGTGATGTCCCAGAAGAGGAAACTTCAAGAATTTGAAACCGTGAAGCTACCGAAGAGTGTAGTGCCATACTCCAAGAAAACACCACAGAAACTCAAAGATCCAGTGGAGTTTCACTATTCCTTGTGTTATTGGTGGTTCTAGAGTAAATAGAGCTTTATGTGATTTGGGTGCTAGTATAAATTTAATGCCTTTTTCTATGTTACAAGACTTTGGAGCTTGGCGAGGTGAACCTAGCACTATTACTTTGCAGCTGGCGGACAGATCACTTACCTATCCACGAGGGATAGTAGGATGTGCTGGTAAAGGTAGACAAATTCATATTTCCTGCTGATTTTGTCATCTTAGATATGGAAGAAGACCAGGAGACTCCGCTTATCTATGGAAAGCCATTTTTGGCCACCGGGAAAGCTTTTATTGATGTGCACAAGGGCGAGCTCACATTGAGAGTAGGTGGAGAAGAAGTCGTGTTCAACATCTACAACACCATCAAAGGACCAAATGAGGTAAGTACTTGTAATAGTATTGATATAATTGATTCATGTGTATCTCATGTTGGTGCAGGTAGGATGACGAAAGACTCTTTAGAGAGATGCTTGTTGGAGTAAGTTTCGACAGTGGATGACGAGGACTGGGATGTGCGAGAGGATTTACTTGCTCTCAATACGCTACCTAAAGAAAAGATTAATGCCCAACTTGAAGAGTTACTT